>NW_010146194.1:16948-38725 GCF_000699245.1 Pterocles gutturalis
AAATAAGAAGCTTCAGAAAAATATGAAAATCCTCTTGAAGTTTCTTTTCCCACACATTTGGCCAAGAAAATTACAAATAATAGTGGAAATTATTAAAAGATGTTTATATGGGAAGGAAAAACTATAGTCATGCTTAAACAATTATTTTTCCCTGTAAAGTAAAAGGGTTTGACTTGCTTAATAATAAAAAAAAAAATCCCAAACTAAAACCAAACAAAACCAGCCATCACCATTCACCCTCCCCCCCCCAAAAAAAAAAAAAAAAAAGCAAACCACCAAGCAAACACTGTGTTTTGCCATCCCCTCCCAGAAATCAGTTACTGAAAATGTGTAGACCAGGGTAGCTAAGGAGTATCTTTGTTTCTATTACTTAACCGTTATGTAGAGGAACCAGTATCCACGTGTAGGAGTGGGTTTTGGGATTCCTAGGTAGAAAAATCCGTTACTTGGTATCTTAGTTAATAGCTGATTTGGGCTGCTTCTGTTTATGTGTAGAGTCTTTCAGCTGTATAGAGCTGTGTGATAAGGAACTGCAGCTGTAAGACAGCTAAAGGGGTGAGTAGATCAATTACATGGTTTTATCTTTCAGTCTCTGTCACAGTTATTTATACAGTAGGACTCATGGATAAGACCGCAGGTTTGGGTGCTTGTTGGTAGGGGAAGATAAGTGATAAGTTGCAAATCAGAAAATATGATAATCACTAAAAAAAGTTATTTTCAGGCTTTTGACACAACTGCTGTAGCTCAAGGATTCTTGGGATGTGGGGATCACCCTGGGAACTGTTGCAAACAAGTTTTTTTGGCCCATTTAGAAATTATTTTTTTATTTAAAAAGCAATAAAATAGGGATAATCCCATTGATTCCTTACAATGCTGCTAAAGCTGTAAGATGGGAACATAAATGGCAAAGGCTAACACCTTTGTTAGCTGAAATGTAATTTAATATAATTACATTTTTTTCTAGACGTTCTAGTGCATATTTTGTGTCTTGAGCTTAAAATGGATTCCTTAGGACAGCTACCAATGTATTGTCTGTTGGCTGTTTTATCTCCATAGAAGAAAAGGAGTTAGAGAAAATCTGTCATTTGTATTTGTGGTGTCTACGGCACAGAAGCTATCTGAACATTGTAAAAGCAATTATAATGACTTTTTTCCCTGCTAGTTTGGCTTAATTTGCTTCCTTCTTTTTAATATGTGTAATTGACGAAAAAAATAGAACATGCTGTTTTGCTCAAGAAAAAGCACTAAAATTTTAGTTATGTCTTTATGAAGCATGGTGCTTATGTAAAAGATGTCAACAATTCAGATGAGGATTACGCTAATTAATGTTATGTGGGATACATGGCATTTAACAAACAGAATAGCTTTGTTAATGCATCATTAGCAAAAAAATTCTTTCTTTTTATTCCTCCTAACTGAGACTAGGTATGCAAGCTGCATGTTTGTCATCTTGAATTGTAGGCTTGCTTTTTCAGTCTTGCTAAATTGTGGATACTATTGATTACTTGTACTGGTACCATGTGTAGTATGATAAACAGCTTAGGCACAAGTGTTCAAAGAGATATTGAATAGGCCAAAGTATATTAATGTCTTAATAGCAATATGTTCTTATAGATCTCTATGTAGCAGAGGAAGTATCCCACACAGATACTTGCACTAAATATTTAATCTAACGGACAGTCGGATAAGGTTCTGAAGGCACCTGCAGGTGACTGTGCAGTACTTCGTTTCTATCCAAACAGCATAGACATGGAAAAATCAACTGGAAATTTAGAATGGGAAAAAGCAGTCTTGCCTGCTGTCATGCTCATGAATCAAGAGATAGTTTATGTTAATGATTCATGTACTGGAGATGGGTGTAGTAAGCCTGGTCTTTTGTTTTGAAAGGTGAATAGAAGTTGCTGGAATACGGAGTTGTTTCCTTCTTCGTGAACAGGTCTGGACTGAGCGGTTTAATTTTGTGGAAAGAAAAATTTGGCATGTTAGTGCGAAATTTGAGGTATTGTGCGTTAGCCACATGATCCTTCTGCTCTGCCTTTGTAGTCTAGATTAACAGTGGAGATAATGTCTGTAGAAAGTTTACTTTGGAATAAAAATTTGTAGCAGAACTAAGTGTTACATGCAGATTCATAAGGGGGAAAAGAAAGGGAATTTACATGGGTATACCTAAAATACTGAAATGTTCTCTGAGGAGCTATTTAACGATCCACTAACATTTATAATTAGAGCATCAAGCTGGTTTTATACTAGCTTGGAACTTTACTGTAAAATGTGACAGGACAAAATTTAAGTTATGTAGTTCCTTTTGTAGCATGTAAGGTTGTATCCAATAAGGAATTAAACATAAAAGGGAGAAAAAAATTAAATTACCAAGTATCTAGATTATTCTAACTATAAGGCATGGAAGAATATGCTATGAAGGTTCACAAAAGAAATTGAGTATGTTGCCATAGGGCTTTCCTTGAAGTGTGTTCCTATAAATAGAATATCGGGTGTCTTACAAAGATGAGTTAAGGAAGGGTTCTCCTTTTTTATGAAGAGCATGTAAAAGCTTCCAGAACACTGGAAGCCTTACCTCCTATTAACAGCTAGTTTATCAACCAATGTATTTTTCTTTTTTTTTAAGGGGGCAGTGAGTGGAGAGAGGATACTGAAATTAAATCAGAAGTAGGTGCTATATGGATAAGATGAGAGCATATTCCAGTTGTTGTAGGGGCTATTGTCTCTCTGGGTATTAATCTCAGCAATTCCAAAATTTATTATTTCATCCGTGTGCCGATCACTTATTAATTTTCCATAGATCTTTAAGGATGCAGTAGTCTTCAGGCTACTTGCTATGGCAGGAGTACAGGGAGCCTGAGTGTAGAGGTTGTAGTACTGCAGAAAGAATTGCTGGTATAAATTATTCTCCAATTGTGTGTGAATAGGTATTTAAGTTGGGAGGGAGCTCCAGTGGTTGCCTGGTTCAGCTCCTTGCTCAGCTCAAAGCAGGCCTGGTTAGATGGAATTGCTCAGTGCCGTATCCAGCTGAGTCTGGAACCTCTGTGGGATGGAGACCCCATGGCCTCTCTGAGCAACCTGTGCTAGTGTTTGCCTGTCCTTATGGTAAACACTGATTTCAGATGAATGAGCAAGTAGGAACTGACTTCTTCATCTTTCTGTTATTGTCCCCTGGCCCCTTGCCCTTTTCTCTCTGAACCTGAGCCCAAACCAAAGCAGCTGCTTTCGTCCTGCAGCCCTTGCTAGACTCCTTGGTTCTCCTCATGGAGAATGTTTCTTGCACTTCTGTACTTTAAAAAGATATATAGTCTACTTGTAGTTTTGTGTTAGTGAGAAAGAGCACTCACTTTTTCTCCTAGTTGATTCTGCTTCAGTAATTGGCTTTCCAGTTTACACAGGAATCTGTTGCAAGGTGAAAGAAAGTTTGAGACATCAGCAACAACCAGGCAACTATTTCTTTATTTTAGAGGTATACTGTTGTTAAGTTTCCTGTTTGGTATCATATTGGAAGTGAGAGGAAACTGGAAAACTAAGAGTGGTGTTTAAGAAATATGATGCTTCCATGTGCAAAAATAGTTTGCCCTTTTCTGTGGATGCCTATAACAAAATAATATTTGTGCTTGTCCTTTACTGATGATATATACATCTTACCCTTAATCTGTTGAAATGCAGAATTTCCTACTTCCCCCACCTCTAGTTGGCAAACAAGACATTTTAAATAGATAAGGCTTCTTCCCTGTCTCACTGACAGTAAAATAGTAATGCTTCAGCTATTTGTGCAGTTATTTAACCACAATGAGAATGGATTTTAAAGGAGTATATAGCAGGGGATATAGTTTTCAGCTGAGGTGAATCATACTTTTTGCCAGGGAAGTATTTCCGCTGATTCTGTCACAGTGAAAAAACTTTATTGACTGGAGATGTTTTACTACTTGCTTCCAAAATACTGCAGTGCCCAGCCTCTGTGCCCCAGGGTTAAAAGCTGGGAAATTGAGGGTTGTAGTAACTCTCAGTCTACGTGTTGGGGGGGCTACCAGCAGAATGAACTATTGTTTGGGGTTTGTGGGGTTTTTTTTGACAACTAAAATACTGAATTTCTACAGTAACACAAATATAAGAAATATGCTGGAATATAAATTTGAGTAAGATTTATTTTCAGAGAAAGAACTGCGTAATATGTTTCTGTGCTGTAGAATGCTACAATTTACGAGGCTAATGATATACCAAAAGGTTAATCGGGTGTCCTCTTTTTCTGAGGCAGCTATTTCTAGGAATAGCTGTTTCTAAGCTTTTCATTCCAATTTCTGTCAACCAGATTTCCACAATGAACAGCCCAAAGGAGCATAAACAGCAGCTTCTGTTGAGGAGTGCACTTCCTTTTTACTTTAAAGTGATGATTAACCCTTTTAAAAAACTTCCTTTTGATGTGACCAGACAAAGAGAGACTCATATAGGCCTTTGGGATTTGCCTGCAGTGAACCTTCTTCAAAAATCATAACCTTGGCTGTCCAAGTGACAAGGCTTTCAAGGCATTAAAAGTAGATTTAAATGAGAAGCAAGCAGAATGTCAATAATGCATATTTGTTGCTGTAGATGTAGTGTAGAGAGTAGCAATACCTCATACTAGTTAAAGCACGTGCAGGTGTATTAATTGCACAGGTTGTTGCTGACAGGGTAGAAAACAAAACTAATACCTGCGACAGTACTGTGGAACAGACTATACCAACATCCTTGTATCTGAACATGCAAACATTTAATACATAAAAATGAACATAGGTTATGTTTACTTTTGTCTGGGGGTAGTAATATTGACAAAGTCTTTCTCAGTAGCAAGGACGTTCTTTGTAATGCAGATATATGCATAGCTTTTTCTTTATGGTCATAGCAACTTCTTGTCATATGAACCAGAAAGTCCCAAGTGAAGCTTTCCTATCACGGTAGAACAAGAGCTCAATAACTTGTTATTCAAAACCCTATGATAGAATACATTTCTGTCTTCAGAAATTGGGTTCTATACACATTTTCCTGGGAAAAAATGCACTCCAGTGATTGTTTCAATATATGCACTGGGTTATAAAGGGAGTTTCAGAGATACTGTACTTATCAGCTGCACATGAACAGTTTGTGGTTTGAAGAGGGAACCTGGGATGGAGAAATCCAACCTTCTGTATCCAATTTTACCCAGTGGAATATGGCATTAAACAACCCTATTGTGTGTTTAAAATTTCATTTTGTCTGTTGGAACACTAGACCATATGGTTTATCTGGGAAAACTTATGGATAGTTTGGTCATCACTATTTCCTCATTTTCTACTTTGTAAATCAGGCAATGTGAGGAAATATATTGTGATAATCAAAGGTAAACCTTGAAGTGGTGTAACGTTACACCATATGTCTTAATTATTTTATTGGAAAATAAAGTTTTACCTTTTTGATTTAGGTTGTACATCTGAATAAAAGTCAGATTGAACTGAGGACTAAAAATTACTGTGAAATACTTAATTCGGGAAGGATATGGGTGTTCAGTTTAATTCTTCAAGTAGTTCTTGTGAAACATCCTCAGGAGAAATTATTACTCCTTTTAATGTGTGAACTGGACTTGGGCTATATTTTCTGATATCAGCCAGTCTTTTCAGTTTTAAAGAATGTGCTGGTGGCTTTTTTTTTTCCACTGTGGCCTACATTTATTTAATGGTCTCTTTTTGTACATTTGTTTCTATACAGTGGTTTACAAATGGAAGATTTTCTTAAGATATGTATTTAGGATGTAATTTAGCTAACCTGTACAAGTGCATAAGCTATGCAAATATCTGTGCTGTCTGTGTGAGACAGACTGGAGAGTTGTGTCTCACTAGTTATTCATATAGCTTTTAGTGTTACTGATTGTTGCATTTGTGTTTATAACGTTTTAGCATTATTGTTTATTTAGATCCGTGTTTTGAACATATTGTAGTTTCTTACTTCTGAGACTTTAAGTGGAACAGCCTCACAAAGAAATGTCTTTTCATGATAAGATTGCAAAGTAAAAATGAATGAGCAGAGAGAGTATGCCAGGACTATAATAATGTTTGTAACACTCATTAAACTGTTTGTTAAGTAGTGTATTCAGACTGACTAGGGTTTCCTAGCTTCCACGTCGCCCATTATGTGTTCTAGTAAATTAAAGGTAGGAAACCTTTGTTGGAGTTATAATACTCAAACTGACATCCAATTCCCCCAGACAATAGGTACAAGCCTGCAAGCCTCTTTAATTCTTTCCCAGTCTTTACATTTATTGATTCTTTTGTAAATGTGTTTCATCCAATCTGTTACAAACAGCACTGGTTAGAAGTGTGAAGTTTACCGTTTGACTTAAGGCACGCTAAAAACAATAGCTATCTGGCATACAATCGTGCATCACAGACTTTTAATGAGAAGAAAATTTGTATCTGTAACTGCTCAACTGGTTTGATACCCGGCTTTGTTTAGGAGGACTGACGTGTTAGTTCTTTGATCTGACTGGTTTGGATATGAATTTAGTTCAGCTATCACTTGTGTTCTAGGCTCTAAATGTTTTATTACTTGAGTTGGCTTATGTAAGCAGTTCATTTTGATTCAAGGCTTCATTTTGTCTAATCTTGAGTAATGTCTTGCATATACAAATGTAAGTTTCTTACTGCAAAGTATAGATGTAATCATTTTTTTTTTACTCAAGACATCAGACTTTTTGCGTCTCTTATAATTGAAAAGTTACCAGATAGTCCATTTATAATCTCTGAATGCATAGAAAGAACAGTGAATTTTAATGAAATGAAAATATTTTTTTATTTTGTCCTTATCTTATACTGTAAAACTTATGTAATAAATAATTGGTAGTAAACAAACACATCTTATTTTTCCCACCCATCCCCAGTTTCAAAGCTTTGAAGTTCAGTAAATAATTTATGGTAGTTGTTAGTGTAAAAAAATAAAACTGTACTCCTGATCCTCCTTGCTTGTTGTCCTTGTTCTCAAGCAGAGCTTTGATTGGTAGCCAAACTGGGTGATGAAGAATGTATGAAAAGTAGATGGGATTCATTAAACAGACTGAAAATTAAATCATATATTTATATGTTTAAAAATTATTTGAAATACATAATGAAAATTTTCTGTATTTTAAAAATTCTGGAGGTTTTTAATTGGTTATAAGACAGTGATGGAAGTAAATATTTTTCGTACAAAATGGAACATGTTTTCAGCCTGCTTTTGTTCTCACAATTTCAATCAGGGTGTCTGATCAAATCAGCCTGATGAAAAATCTTTGAGACCTGCTATATTTACCAAGAATGGAAAAAAAAAAAGGCCATTGTACAAAAATCAAGAAGTGCGTGGTTTTGGCCTTTAATGAAATGTTCCATAGAATACCTGTTTTAGTTCCTTTGTTTTCCCTTATTTACATGGAAAAGCCAAAGGCTTTGGAGAGATTTTTAAGCACTGAGGAGTTTTTTTTCCAGTTCTTGAATACTGCAATAATATATTGTCAGTTTTCACCTATATTCTGACTTATCTAAAACATAAAGCAGAAAAAAATGTGACTTCAGACAGAGCTGTAAAAATTGTCTGTAATCTTGTAACTTCCAGGTACTGGTTTGTAAGATCTTCATTCCAACCCTCAAAACAGAGTGAGATCAGGACAGAGCAGCAAAGTGGTTTTAATCCATCCTCATTTTGGCTGCAAAAAGCAATGCAGCATAAAACTTCACATATAGTTTTCCCAAGCTGGGTGGGGAACAATGCTAAAAGTTTTATGTTCCTGGCAATTTCTTTGTTACTTTAAAAAAAAAAAATAAAAAAATCGTGTATATATAAATGCAGATGCGTGATAGTACTTAGGCTCAAGGTGACAGGACTGTGCAGAAATCTTTGTCCTTTCTAACTTCTCTGTGTGTGGCTACAACCTATAACACTTGTCTTACTGTGTGGTTTTGCGTGTGTGAAGCCCAAGGTTTTTGCTTTGCTTCTAACACAGGATGGCACAGGGAGCAGGGGGTATAAAAAGGTCCTAGTTTGTACTGCTGTAATTACAATGAGGCATCGCTGTGAAGCTTTAAATTACATCTTCAATGCAGAGCTGGATATATTAGACACTAACAGGAGGAGGTAGTTAGTCTATGGTATAGCATCTTCTGGGTCTGAGGTGTTGGCTTTCTACATAAAGAAGGGGACTTACAGGTATCAAGAGCTAGATGTAGTGAAAGTTACCAAGAATAGCAAGGACAACTATCTTATTCTTGCCTTTCAGGGGGTTCATTAAGCTTGTGTCTTTATTGGCTCACTAGCTTTTCTGGTGTCGCAGATGACAGAAGTGGAATGTTTTGTGAAGTTTTTATCTTTGACAAATATGGTGATAATTTCACTTGGCAAAGGCACATTACTGCTTTCTCCTTATTGAGTAGGAATAACCTTTTCCAGAAAACGGATTTGTTAGAACATTTCAGGCAAGAAAAAAGCCACCATCTTTTAAGGCTGTGTTAGCCTCAATATAGATATTATCACTGACTGCTCAGTGTTGTTGGACAGCGGCAAACTGTTTCTTTTAGGGATCTGTAAATGATGTGATGAGCAAGTATTCAGTCTTCACTTGGTGGCTCTAGCTGCTTTTTGAAAAGTCCTTTGATTTGTTTTTGTTCTAAAAGTTGCTTCTTTCCTTTCTCCCCTGTAGCTTTTGCCCTGCTTTTTTTTTTTTTTGTCTATTTTTAACTACTGTACTGCAGAAGCAGCGATCAGTTGATAAAGCTGATGATGTTTGCAGATGAACACCCATATTCTTTTGGAAGCTTTAAAATTGTTGAAAGAATATCAACAAATTCATTGTCTGCAAGAAATGTGCAACTATGATGTGACTTTGTGAACGTTAATTTTTCAGTGCAAGAAGAAGCTGTGTACTTGCCTAAAGCATTGCTAGCTTACATAGATCAACTTGAAAGATTGGGGCTTGATTTTTGTAAGGAACATGGAAAGTATTTGTCAGCTACTGCTCCCTGTTTGCAACAATACATCATCTTGGTATCTTTCTTTGGTCATAGAGAGAATCTGCTGACTGCAGTATCCCCCATCAGCTTTTTACTTTCAGTGTCACCTTGGGGCATCATGTCTAGTTTCCAAGTAATGATAATTTCTTAGAGGTTTTTAGTACTTCTCTTTTTTATTGTTTTGTGCAGTCTACTGGTTCTTCAGAAGCTAAGCTCATGTGTTTCACAAAGGCAGGTAAAAATGCTACAGAAGAAGAAAAAAAAATCAATCCTTTTCAAGTTGCCCTTTTTTTAGTCAGATACTTTGAGCACTTTTAAGAACTGTGTAAATTTGTATTAAGCTGTAATGGTTTTGAAAATGTCTGGATTTCTTGGCAAGGAAGATGGAGTGGAAAAGGTAGGAAAAAAGGCCAACTTTAAGAAGGATAAAATTAACCTTAACCAAACGAAGCAGGTTAACAATTATGTGTACATTGCCAATGTTTAGGCTAGAATATTGTTCACACACAAACCTCAGTTATCTGCAGAACAAAGGCAGTTCTTCTGTAACTGTCAGTTCAGAAGGATCATAATAGTAATGTTTGTGACCACTAGTAATTTCATAAAAGGCAATGAATACAATGGTTCTTGGTATTGCAATCTTTGGTGTTAAATTAATAAAACAAACTTGTGTAGCTATCAGTGAATGCCACCTTGAACTAAATGTTCCTTTTTAGGTCCCTAGAAGCACTAATTGCTCAAACTATCGAAACCAATGTGCTTTTAATTGAGACAAATTTTTTTTTAGTGTAAATCTACTTGAAGAAACAAGTGATTAATGACAAAAGAAACCAAAATTAGGACCTGACAAATATGTATTTGTACATAACTTTCCTGCAAGTATCAAACTCTGTCTTTAATGTGTATTAGTTGCTAAGTCAAGTTAGATGTCTGAGGTGAGAACTGGAGAGCTGAGAGCAAATATTCATAGTTGAAGCTGATAGCAGCCTTAATTAAACGGCTGCTGTCTTTCCATTATAAATTTAGAAATTTTCCATAAGTCATCTGACTTAATACTCCATTTGCATCCAGGAGTGTTTGATTTAGATCAGTTTCTTTGTTAAGAGCTTTGCAGATGTCTCTTTGATAAGCCCTCGCTGTCTCTCACTAAAGAAGAGCCCAGGAGCTTTGTTCTGCTGTGTTGGTGGAGGAGGTGTATATTGACCTAAAGCTGACCTCTCGGCATTTAGCTTTTCCGGGGTTGACCTGCCCTCAGAAACACTACTTTCTTTAAGGACTAATGCTTTCTTGTTCCATTTCTTGAATCCCAAATTCCTTAATCTCTTTTAGTTACTGTAGAAAGTAAAAAAGATGAGATGTGCAAATAGGTGGATAACAGTTGTCCTCACTAACACTTAGCAATGACATCTGTTTTACAGAGGCTGTTCTGGGCAGCTGTGTCATGTATGAAACTTCGCATGTTCTGTTCTTTGTGTTACATTCAGAAGGAAGGACATCCACCTTCTGAGGTCATCAAGCTTTTCTTTGGGGTCAACTTCTATACTGAAATAAACATTTCTGTGTATTTGGAATTATATTGGGGAAGACCCTCAAAGTGGATACTTGATTTTAAAAAGAGTGGGTTTTTTGGATATCATCCACTTGTTTTTTGGATATCATAATCTGGCAGTTTTACCAAACCAAGGCAAAAATCATAATCTTGTAGACTAAATTGCAATAGATGAAGGTAGGAAAAGAATGACAGGTGCTGATCAGCTGAGGTTTTCTCATGACTGGGGCAGGGTTTTTCCTGGGATCTGTCTCTGCTCCAGGACCGTTGCATACAGGTGGTGCTTTGACAGTCATTCTGCCTGTTTGTCTCATTCCCCTCTGATGCATATTTCGCTGTAGTTACTTATTTCATCTTCATAGTTGATTACTGCACAATATTTCTACCTCTATTCTAAAAATTAGGAATAGCTGAAGAAAACTTCCGGCACTCACTTCGTTCTAAGAAGTTTTATCTTGAAAATTTTGGCTAAAATGCTAATTTCAAGCATATTTTTAGAAGCTTTAGTGGGCACAGTCAAGGACAGCTATATTCCTGTGGTGTTAACTGCAACTACACTGAAAGGCTTTGAGATAGCAGTGCATTTGGTACTTTTTTTTTTTGAATGGTAAGTTAGTATTATGTCATCGGATTATTTGCATAGATTTATTTTTTTCTGTGTATTTTGCTTTAGGGCATTGTATACATTGATGATTTAGTAACACATTTGCAATGACTAAAAATGTCTTACAGAGACACTTTTTCATTTTAATTATTTTAGGAGACAATTGGAATTGAAAAGTAATTCTTGTATTAGAATTTTTTGATCAAAAACATAAAATGCAACATTTTTTCCTGTCTATTTCAATAGTATTCTTCTGTATAGTTTACTTAGAAAAATTAGAGGGAGCATCCAGTACTACTACTGCACAGTGAATAAGCAGTATTCTTATAATTCTTCTGGTCATCAAAATTCAAGATAAACTGGATCATTAAGTTGATGTAAATTATAAAAGTCACCTGCATGTTTGATTTAAAATACTGTATTCATGTATTTTATACTAAAACAAACACAAAACATGAAGTTACATTTTGCCAGAATCTGAAAATGGGTGTGAAAGGAAAAGGAGTTCTGAGGAAGAGATGTGGAGGCTCTGATGTATATGATCACTTAAAAACAGGCAAAAGAAATCAAGCTTGTTCTGCCATATTTCTGCTGGCTGTGCTTGGATGCGCTGACATTTTTTTTTCTTAGCTATTGTCTGCCTTTTGCTTTTTTTTTCTTTAACTTCATATGCCTCTGTATGAATTTTTAGGGGGTTTTTGTAGAACCTTGGAGAAAACATCAATTTTTTAAATTTTGTGTGTGTGTGTGTGCATGTTTGCACTATGATGCTGATGATGATTCAGCAGTGTTTCACAGCTTATGAAATATTAGGATTTCTTGGTCTCACACCTTGGGGTGGCAGGGTAGGGGAAACAGAAACTGGTAAGTAATGTTATCCAATATGTGTAACTGTGAAGTACTTCAAGTTACATACAACAGTGATTCAGGTTGCTCCTTGGGCAATCACCATTTGCGAGAAACTGATGGGTGAGTAAACTATTGTTACTTTTCTTATCTATCAGTCATTAAGGTGGCAGCCAGTTGAGTGGAATTTGTGTCTGGAATAATGAATTTTTTGCAATGACAGCTCTGGATAGTGTGGGTAGTAAATTAGCTAGTAATGTATATCATGGAAGTAGATGAAAAATACTTTTCCAAAAAAGAGTTTGCACTTCTCTGGTCTGTAATGAATCTGTTATACATTGTTTGTAATCTGATTAGTTGCATTTTAAGGAGATAGAAACAGACAAAGGTGTAAAAGTTTCTCCATGTAGGTTGATGTTACTTTACTGGGGTAGTAGGAATGTTTCTGGACAAATAAATATTCTGTTTGAATAGTTCTGCATACCAGCAGGTGCAGAAGCATCAAACTGGAAGATGCAATTCCAGAACGCACATGCTTGCATAATCTGAAGAGATTCTCTGGTTTGGGATTAGAAAGATGATGAACGTAGGTAACTCCTACAGATGAGTGGATAACAAAGCTTTACTTTGTTGCCCTGCTCTGCTCAGGTTACTTATTGCCGTTTTTATTCCAGTATTTGTCAAACACTTCACTGAGGTAGCTGTGTTTCCAAAGAGCTGCTGAGAACAGAAGCAGATGGCAGCTCAGTCATTTATACATCCTGCACTATTTCTTCTGTATTTCTCTGGAAACTGAAGTTAATTGATGTTAAGCTGTAACTTCCTACCTTCTGCTTGCTGCTCTTTTTTGTGTGGTGTATCTTTTGGTTTTTTGTGGGGTTTTTTGTTTGTTTGTTTTCAAAGGAAAAAATACAAACCATGTTTTTTTTTTGTTAGTTTTTTTTTTTTTTTCTCCTAGCCATGAATATCCAGTTAGGTTTTGTAAGGTAACCTCCAACGCTACTGAATTTTTATTTGTTTTCATGAGATGGTGGAAGACACTGTAAGCTTTTTTTGAACTTTGCAATCAGTGCTTTAGTATAAGGTTAGAATAAAATAATCTTAAAATTAATTTACATTCCATCTGGTAGAAGAGAAGATTTTGCTGTTCAGAAAACACTTTATTTGGAGTGATGGACTATTCTGTGTGGACATATTTAATTGTATATAGTTAAATTACAGCTGATGGGCTGGCGGAATAAACTAAATAAATCCAAGACGGTGACAGATACTGACCATTACTACCTTTTCAGTAGAGAAAAATATGTAGGGTTAGAGTAGATTCCATCACCTTACATCTGACAGGGGTTAAAAAAATTCAAGCAACTCCAAGGCTGAGCTGAAGTTTATGTCACAAGATCTGTAAACTAATCAGGTCCCATAGCATTACAGCTTCTGTATGCCTCCTGGAAATTCATCTTCTTTCTCCTCTTGATCTGATATGAAAAGAACTGTGAAAGCAAGAACAGTATTGCCCATAAATTGCCTTACATTAATTCCTATTCCAATTCTGTGTAGCACATGTAAGTGAAAATCCTGGAAATATGTTTGTTAAATCATGTGGTAAATGGTCTTGTTGATGACTGCAGAGTTGCTCTGGGGATGGAGTTGTTAAGCACTTATTATGGGAATCCAACAGGGCAAATTAAGAGAAACCTGTGTGTGTGCTTGTTATTTTAGGACTTTTATGCTTGTCTTCTGAGAGACCTCATCTCCTGTAGGACCTCATGACCTAAAAAGACTTGATGTTTTTTATTCAGAGGTTAACTTCTGAAGTCTCAGTTAGTGACCTATCAACAATGAAAATAATCACCTCCAAGGGAGGGTTTAGTGTTATTCTTTAATGGTAAGTAGCTGAATATTGCTGTTAATACATATAAAGTAGCTTTTTAGCATTCTGCTTAGTTGTATGTGGTATTTTCACTTACAACTGAATCGTTTTATACTTGTAAATTAGGGGGGATATTTTATGTTTCATTGTAAGTAACTGCTGAGCGTGTTTCTTATTTGTTTCTAACACCATTGCAAGCATTTCCTTAATCTGCAAGTGTTCAGATGCCGTGGGTGGAACTTGAATCTGTACGTAAGCGTTCCTTGGAAATACTATTCCGAGTACACAAAAACACTGTGCATGATAGAATTTACCATTATAATAAAGTCTATCATAAAGGAGCCAATGTGTGTATTTTTTTTTGTTTTGACTGTTACATTTTAAGACTTAAATGTGCAATCCATTTAAAACAAGTATTGCTGTTGTTTTTACTGCTTGCTAGATAGTTATCCAGATATATGTCTTTAAAGATCTATAAATTTCTAATGCTATTATACAAATGCATACTTCTACAAAAAGTTCAAATTTCAGTATATATGGAATAGGTGAATAATTTTTCTCAGTATTTTTTTTTTCCTAACTTTACTTAACTTTCTCGGAAATCATGTTAGCTGTCTGAAAGACTCTCATCGTCTTCTAATGCCATTTTTGACAGGATCATAAGCATTTTCAGTAACCTTTGTGAACAGCTTTACTGACAGATCTTGCGTTCCAGCTGAATTGGTTAAGGCTTTTGATAGCATGATTATTTTGCCAGTCATCATTATTATAGCAGAGGAACTCCCCTTTGAGGAAAAAAGGGGTCATCCATCTTTTGTAAGATTCATACATGAGCTTTATCACTGTAGTAATAAAATTCATTGCTTGGTTGGTAACCACAAAGGACTCATATCACTGGAAAATGTAACCACAGTTACATACATTGTCATGTGCGCAGTTAGGTTAGTTTTAGAATAAGCACATGACAATTCAAGTGTAGCTTACTAATGAAGAGGGAATGTGTGTTTTGTTTTAATTTATGGAATGCTGGACAGTTTGAACAAAATCTTAAAAATACCTGAAACAACATTGTCCTTCCTGTTTTACCTCAGATTTCCTTGGTAAGTTTTTATAAACTTGTGTTTTTTTACTTGTTTTATGTATTTACATCTAACATTCTAGCACCCTGTGTTTTCTCTAATTAGCATTTTTCCACCACTCTTACCAGTTTATTTGCAAGGCTCTGTATCTGCAACTTGCATAGCCACTGCTTAGATGGCTTCTCTATAAAGTATATTCTACCCAGGTATATTCAGTAGTATTCACTCTTCTTTTCATTTTCATCTCTGTATCTTGTTTGTAGTATTAATGAAAGTATCAAAAATCAGTTTTATCTATGGTTACAGAATGACTTATTCATGTAGAAGCTGATATCAATATTACCTTGTAGAAATTCATACGAGTTCATATCACTCTTGTGAAACTGTAAAACTGTCAGCATTACATTGACTTATCAAGAGGATGTAGAGTATTATTTCCAATTTGGAAAAAAAAAAATCATGGGCTTTTTTGCTTGTGTAATATTACAGCATGTGGTATAGAGTCTCACTGACTGCATTGTCATCAAGGAATGATTTTCATTCAGTGGTATTTTGGAAAATTTCTAGAATTCTGAATTAATATCTTGGGCTGTGAACTGTGGTAGCTTTGCTGTGATATTTTGCCTCTGTTACTACTGTGGGCTATGATCTTCAAGTACAGGGAAAAGGCGTAGCAATCAGGCAGTAACTTTAAACTGCAGTTGCTAACCTTGACCAGGTTTGTCTGCTATAAAAACCACAATGGCCTTATGGCTTGCAAATCACATTGACTGTAAATCTTGACAGTACAGACAGAAGGCAAAAATAACTGAAATCTAAAAAAGCCAGGTTTAGGACATGTCAGGTTTTTTTCCATGGTGCAAGCACTTTGAAGTTTGTATTTAAGGAAAAAGATGCGTAGCATTTTGGAGGTGGCATGCAGCGACATGCAGGGATGCCTGAAAGGAATTTCAGGCTGCTGTTTGCAAAGGCAGCAACAGAAAAGATAAGTGAACGGGGTGGAGCAGAAGCAAGTCCCTTTTTTGTGTACAAGGACAGAAAAAGTACTTTCCTAATGGAAGTTGTTACTCAATCCATCGCTGTTGGTATTTCACATTGAGCTTCTATTAGGCTAATTTTTTTTTTAAAGGCATTTGAACATATGCATTGAGTGTGCATTTGAATGCTAAAAGAAATACAAGTTGTTCGCTGCACTTAATGAAGAAAGTGGTGGTGTTGGGAAGACACCAATGTCTCTTGAAATAGACATTCATTTAATGAAATTGTTTGCACGTAATACCTAGCACATTAATCTCTCTATGTGATACCCATCTCCTCAGCATATTCCAAGAGCTACAGGTACCTAAAGAGAGACAAAAAAACAAGTTTGTACACGTCATCCTTAACGTTACATTGTCTGACAATTTCACTCTTCCATAGAAGCTGATTTGTCTGGAACCTGATGGCCTTATAAGTCGATCTTCTACTAATGTTTTTAAAGAATACTTGAGATACTAATAAGGAATTGAAAAAAGGAGAAAGCTTTTAGTCCTCCAGACTGAGGCTGCAGAGTGTTTCAGAATATCATGTAACAAATCACTGCAAGCTATTTTGTACAAATTATGAAACTGGACAAAATACTGCATGATGCTGCAGAGTATTTTAAAGATTTATTTCAACATCTTGACTGTGCTAAAATATCACATGCAGATTTACTCAGTCTAATTGGGATTTCACAGTTGTACCATTGTAAAGAATTCCTGCGCAAGCTAAGTTGTAGGCAGGGGAGGGAGAATCAGACTATAGTACAATATAAACTAGATGAGAATTAACTTTTCCTAAAGTGCGTTAGAAACTTCATCATCTAGCATGCTATTAGTAGCACAGTGGGTTTTATGGTGCTTCTGTAATTTGGATACTCTGATTTGGAGACTAAATAAATTCCTGGGCAGCACTGAATGTCTTACATTCTTAAGTTGTGTAAAGATTGTTTGAAATAATAAGATAGACATTAACCTTTTCCATTTCCTTTTTAAGAATTTATTTGATAATATTTAAAAAATAAACCTCAATAGAATTGTTAGACATTTCAGGAAAAAATCTGCTCTTGTTTCTTAGACTGTAAGTAGTCATTCAGTTTGGCTCTGTAATAGATAAAATAAATTTACATTTTATTTTTTCCTGACATGCAATTACCCGCATAAACAAAGGGGTTAAACTTCCATTTCAACTTGGAAATAGCAGCTACCTTGAAATTTAGCCAAAAAATGGCATTTAGGCAGTGAATAAATGCTTACAGAAAAACTTAAAATCAGGAAGGCACAGTATATTCAATGATGTTGTATTTTAGGAAGGGGACGCTGACACAGGTATGTTGAGTACTTCCAAGGCTGTCGAAAATAGCAAGAAATATTTGGCTTTTTTTAAAACTATAACTCACATTTGTGAGGTTGGTCTTCTGTTGCTGTTTAACCAAAAGTAAGGCAGGGGTGCACTGTTCTTTTGTATCTTTGGTGCTTCTATAAAACCATGCAGGGCTGGTTCAGAAAGCTGCTCAGAGCAAATATTAACCTTAAGCTCCTCTTATTTCCTCCAGTATTGTGACTACTTTCTGAAACAGTGCACCTTGCAATTATTAAAATGTCAGAGCAAAGGAGGGACTGTGTGGACAGGGCAACAGGGGAGGATGACAGCAGTGACTCAGATTGATTTAAATTGTTACAAAATTTCATTAATGTCATCAGACTCTAGTGTGCTTGGGATTCTGATCAGTGTGTGTGGCTGAAAGGATGCTGTGATGTTTCAGGTAATCTGGTATCATCTGTATATTGATTCTGTTTTATACTGGGCTGTGGAAGATGTACAGATGTTGGGCTGACAACACCATGGGAAATAAATCAATCCCACAGGTGGTGGTGTGCAAAACTTTCACCTGGCATAGGCCTAATAATGATGTTAATATTTGACTATTTTTAAAGGAAGCATCCCTGGCAAAGGAATAGCTAGCTACTGGGTAGACAAACTGATTTTTCATATCTGAACTCAAAAGCAGTTAATTGTTTCTTAGGTGGTTTGGAAGATGTTTGTGAGTCTGATCTATGGGTCATCATACAAAGAGAACTAAAGCTGTAATGGGAGCAGTATATCCCCAAGCATTTGGGAAACACCCTGGGGAAAGAAGGAACCTGTGCAATCTGGTTTCAAGGGAGCTGAGGAATTCCCTGACAGAAAGAAAAAGCTACATGAACAGAAGTTTGGATATGCAGAATAATTTTGGTTTGAGCAGTTTGTTTTCACTGTTGAGGAAACTGAGACAGGGAAATGTGTGCCTTTATGCTGTTTTATTTGCATGTGCGTGTGTTTGTTTTGACATTTGCTGATGTTAAAAATCAAATTTTGGAATCAGTGTGTGTTTTCACTCGTTTTCCTGGAGGCATGACCTGTTAGTATAGAATGCCTACCAGTTTCAGAGCCCTGTGAAGGGTTGCACACAAAGTGAACAGGATTCCATGAGGTCAGACTCTTACTAGGAGGCTTAACCATCTCCACTGCAATACCTAATTTATGGGGAGGATGAGGATATTTGCCAGTGAGGCCAAGGAGAGGGACTGTGTCAGAGCCTCTTCAAACAGAGCCTTAAGCCCCTGAGACCTGCAGTCCTTTTCTACTATCTCTGTCAAAATGGTACAACTCCATTAGTTTACTTGGAGACATTCCAACAGATTCTTGATCAGAAATCACCTTTTCAGGGTAATATACCAATATAAATTTTTTTGTTTGGGAAACTCATTATTCAGATCATGAATGTGTATTTTGCAGTTCTAACAGCCCTCATTAACGTTTCGTTAAGGGGTTCTCCAGTGGATGGTAAGGCAAATCAGGGAATAATTTCTGTTGTAAGTGTATTCTTCAGGTCATCTAGTCCAGCATCTTGCTCAGAGCAGGGCTACCTTCAAAGTGGAGTCAGGTGGCTCAGGGTCTTGTTAAGTCAAGCTCAGAAAATCCCCAAGGATGGAGATTTCACAGCCTCTCGTGGCAGGCAGGTTCAGTGCTTAACCATGCTCATTATAAAGCTGCACGAAGCAGTCTGCTGTGTATTCTGCAGATTTTTGGATCCTGATTCTGATGTGGGTGTCCTATTTTTTACTTCTGGTTAAGATGCAGATTAATTTGACATACTGCGCCCAGCTGTCTTGATCTAGAGCTTCTAACAGATGTCCTCTTAAGAATAGTCAGGTACTAGACCTTCATTGCTTTTAAATCAGTGTTAGAATTTTACTTATTGGTATCTGTTTTGATGTTGTTGAGCCACTATGGAGTGTTTTGTAACTCCTGAAATGTTTAGTTCTGTTACCTTGTAACATTGTGTGCATACATTTATTTTCTGTTTCCCAGATGTGTAATGTGAGTCTTCATTCTGTGCTAATGCTGAGATGAGGAGCTTGCACTGATCTGTTTCTTGCACCTGTCTCTGTATAGAGTACCATTATTTTCAAATGGCTTCAGAAAAAATAATGTTGTTGTGAGTGCATCAAGCTGCATAGCTTGAGAATGGTAATATTCCCAAGAGAAGAAATGATCTGAAAGTAGTAGATAACCTAGTTAGAACATGAAATTCCTGTTGTGTGTTCCTTGGGGGGCAAACAAAAGGCAGAAGGTGTAGGGTTTCTCTCATGTAACCCTCTAGCTAATCAAGGGCTTATAAAAATTAAATAGGCAGTTGAAGATTATGATATCCATATGGTTTTATGTCTGTGGAAATGATTTTTTTCTCTACAGTGTAGACACTACTACCTTTTGAAGAAAGGGCTCAGCTATAGTGTTAATGAAGTGCAAGGAACTGAAGCTATCACTTTTGTAAATTATATTTTTCAAGAATGAGAAGTTAGTTTACCTGATAACCTCATAGCAAGTGTCTTTGAATGTCTAAAGTTCTGTGTTTGTGAATTATGATGAAAGATTTGAGAGAGAAGACATTTCTGTAGTCTGTCTTATATAGCTTTTCCGAAATACATCACTGGGTACATATTTTGGGAACATATTTTAAAGCAAAACCAGTGTGTTTGGTAGAGATGTGTCACTTGTGTTCCCTGACTTGAGGGAACTCCCTACTGGTGAATTATGCCGGTCATTCCTAACGCATGCCAAAAAAATCTATCCATGTACCATGTTCTGGAAGTTTTGACCACTTAACTGAAAAACTGTTGTTAAAAATATTTTAAGTAGTATTCTGACATATAGTTATAGAAATTTCATACTGCATATAAACCTCAGCTTTCTTCTTTACTATGGCAGATTTCGTAGCGTCTGAGAGAAAATTCTTTGTGGTGTATTTTTTAAGACTTTAAGATCCCTTAATACCTGCTCATATTAGAAGCAGAAATTCTTCGTCTTCTTTATAATACAAACCTAGAACTTGGTATGTTCTGATTTAGTGGAATATTGCAGCACTTCTGTTCACCTAAGGTTAACTTGGTGGGTCACTGGATCATCATTTCAAGGGACAAAGCAAATAACAGCTATGCAGCTGGTACACTTATATTTTTACATCAGTCTCTGATCCTGTTAAAAGCCACTTGAAATCAAAGCACTTGAAGTGAATTGCCAAGCATAGACCGAGATGTGGAAAACAGGAGCACAGCCCCTATTCTGAGTTTCAGTAAGAATCTTTGTCAAGAGACAAGGGTTAAGACCCAATTTGTGTGTATGGAATTAGGTACGAATTGGGCATTTGGACTTTTGAGAATCCCTGGGGACACCTTTCTGATATCTGAAGGGCCCTAAATATTTGTAATAATCCAACTGCTAGTCTCCTATTGGTTTTTATTTTTTTATCATGTAAGTAACTAGATATCTGTTCTTTGAATATTATGCAAGAAAAATAAAATGTTAATAAAATATATTTTAAAGATTGCTAGAGAACACTGCAGGCTGGAAACAATCCAGGAGACTCCTGGAGTCTATTGAGGATAACTTCCTGGTCCAGATATTAGATGGACCGATCCAAGGGGAAGCTTTCCTAGACCTGGTGCTCACCAACGTAGAAGAGAGCATCCGAGAGGTTAAGACTGGGTAGTGGTCATGCCCTGGTGGAGTTTGTGATGTTGAGGAATATGGGCCTGGCAAAAAGAAGAGTCAGGACCCTGAACTTCAGAAGAGCAAACTTATGGGTGTTCAAGGAACTACTGTCCAGTAGTTCCCAGGATCTCCTGGGAAATTGTCCTTAAGAGCACAGGAGCAGAACAGAGCTGGCAGCTCTTTAAGGACACCCTTCTGAGAGCGCAAGAGCTCTCCATCTCCCGGCAGAAGAAATCGAGCAAAGGAGGCAGGCGACCGGCATGGCTGAGCAAGGACCTGCAGCTCAAACTGAAGGAAAAGAGGGAAATGTTCCGGAAGTGGAAGCAGGGTTGTGTAGCTTGGGAAAATATAGGGGTGTTGTCCGGATGTGTAGAGATAGGATCAGGAAAGCCAAGGCACAGGTGAAGTTGAACTTGGCGAGGGACGTGAAAAATAACAAGAAGGGGTTCTACAGGTACATAGGCAGGAGGAGACAGGCCAAGGAGAGTGTTCCCCCTCTGATAAATGAGAAAGGAGAACTGGCTTCCTCAGACATGGAAAAAGCAGAGGTACTCAATAAGTGCTTTGCCTCAGTCTTCACTGACAGTCAGGTTTCCCATGTCTGTCAGGACCCTGAACCTCTAGGTGAGGGTGAGAGGAGTGGGTTCCCTCCCACTGTAACAGCAGAACAAGTCTGAGACCACCTCATGTCACAGAAGGTATATAAGTCTACGGGGTCAGATGATATGCATCCCAGGGTTGTGAAGGAGCTGTCTGATTTGGTTGCTGAGCCACTCTCCATC
>NW_010146195.1:0-2669 GCF_000699245.1 Pterocles gutturalis
CTGAAATAACATCCCTACCCTGTGTTTGAACCTTTCGGAAAGCACAGCCCCAGCCCTTTCCAGGCAGCAGGGAAGAAATTGCAGGTTTGGGTCTTTTTTTCTGTGGCTCTGGGGAATTTTATTTTCCCTCGGGCTGCGTTTTCCAGGACAGCACTTCCTGAGAAAGCCGCTTGTCTGGGAGCTTTCGGCGTTAGCTCAGCCCTCGGTAATCCGGAGACACCGGGTCAGCGGGGGAGCCACTTGTGCAATGAGTCGCTGGGGGTCTGCCCCGCTGCGGGGGGGACCATGCAGGGACCTTGGGTCTGAGCCTCGCTGGCGGGGGGGCAAACCTTGAAAACACAGGGGAGATGAAGGAAAAGCAAAAAAAAATCCAGAATAAATGATTTTAGATGCGAGATGGGACCTGCAGCTGTCATCTCTGCCTGGCTGGGGTTGGCAATAAGGTTTCTGAGGTGGGGTCCAGGTCCACCCCATGTAGCCCCGTGGAGCATCGAAGGGCTGGATCCTCAACGGGCTGTGGTCAGCTGTGCTGGATGGCACCAGGATTTGGGTCCTGGGGTCCACATCTGGTTTGTAAACACAAGTGTCTGCAATTCGTGCGTCCTCACGGGTTTCTTAAGCTCTCTTTGTTGGGAGGAGAGCAGAAGCACCCTGGGCTGCCAGCCACCGCCGCCCCCTCCCCACCGCTGCCCCTGCAGCCTGGAGCCATCCTGAGCCGCACATGCAAATTAAAAACCGCTGGTTTGGAGCTGTGCAGACGCCCACAAAGCTATTTGGCAGAGATATTTTAGACCTTGCAGCCACCAGCTAAGTGTATGAGACACTGGCTGTGTTTTATTAGTAAAAATAGAACCAGTGGCTCTTTGTCCAGCCCCGTCAGGGTGCAGCAGATACAGTAAGAGCATCCTGAGCCTCTCCCTGGTGCTGGGTGTGATTTTTAATCCCCTAAACCCCGTGGCTGTGCCAGGATGCTACCACAAGCCACATCCAGAGCTGGAGCAGGCTGGGCTCTCTCTGAGCCCAGGATACGGCTTTTGCTTGGCTCCCGCGCCGCTCCATCCTCCTCCTCACCACCGTTAACCACCCCCCAAGTGTGCCAGCTGAAAACACGTTGTTTTCTGCCACGCAGGTGCCATTTCAGCCAAGGCATCCCAGCACGGAGCTGAGAAACTCCTGAGCTAGGGACCACATGCAGAGAGAGCTGGATAAAACCCCAAAGTGATGACAGGAGCCCAAGGGTGTGCCCCCAGCTCTGCAGCCTCACCCACATAAATATTCCCTGATTGCTCACTTTTCACCACTTCTCCCCAGCAAGTCTCGCTGCTGTTCTGAGGTTTTCTGCCCAAAATAGTCCCTGATAGAGCAAACTGGGCTGGGCAGGCAGCAAAAAGTTCCTGCAGCGGGACAGGAACAACAAACTGATCTTCTCCTAAGCAGGATTTTGCAGCAGTGATCTGAGAATGCAGCAGAAAGCAAATGCACAGCCAGCTCTAGAGCTGCTCTCGCTATTTTCATGACCAACTCTGCCGACGGAAGCGGCAGCACCCGTGTAAAGCACATGGGTGGCTCCACGCTGGGAGGGCTTGCTTCAGGGCGCGAGTTCAAAGGGGTGGGGGCCTCTGCACAAAGATGGGTGATAGGGATGGGTGATAGCGGTGGGTGATAGCGATGTGTGGTAGCGGTGGGTGATAGCGATGTGTTCGATGTGTTCACAGGAGTCCCAGCCCCAGCCGTGGGAGAGACGGGGCATGCTGTTCTTCCCAGCCCTGCCCGCTTTGGGCTGCTGGGTTAAGAACGATGTTGATGAGCTGGAGGAAGTCCAGAGGAGAAGCACAAATAAGAAGATGAGGTTCAGTAACCACAGCTTATTAGGAAATGTTAAAGAAGCGGGGTTTGTTTAGTCTGAGAAGGAGAAGATGTGAAAACAGTCAGTGGTCAGGCAAAGTTTAATTATGAAATGGGTGGTAATCAGTTGTGCTGTAAAGCCACTGGAGAAGGGATGGGAACAGAAACATTGAATTCACCAGCTTGAAGGTTTGTCTTGGACATGGCTAAAGCAGCGCGGCAGGTCTCTGGGGGAGGACGGGTATCGCCTTCCTGGAAGACTTAAGGTTAGACAAACATCCACCAGAGATGATCCCCATGCATCCTGCCTCTGTGAGCAGACAAAGGGAGGATTAACGCATCCATCCACTCCCACCACCTGGGCAGACCCCTGACATTATTGCCTGTAAAACCAGGGGCCAGGTCATTGTGTCCCAAGGCAAGAAGCATCACCAGTATTCATGCCACTGAGTCCAGCCATAGCCTGGAATAAATATCCTGCCATGGGTAAGCCCTGATGGAGGATCCAGCAGTTTAAACACAAATGCTTCCTCACCAGACCCAGCACCGGCAGGTGGACCCAGGGATGCTCTTTGCCCGCATCCGCCACCCCGCTGGGTCAGCCCACCCTGGAGCCCCGCGCATGTGACCGAGGAGAGGATGCTGCTCTCTCATTTCCATCTCTGCCTTATCTCCCATCTCGCTGGTTTACGTTACCTTCTCTTCCTCTCCTCTGCCGGTGCCTACCTGCACATCCCCTGCCGCTGCCTCGGCGCTCTCACCGCCCGCACCCCCGCCCACAGCCCGATCGCAGCTGCCATCTCTGCTGCCTTCCTGCAGGAAAT
>NW_010146195.1:2689-15079 GCF_000699245.1 Pterocles gutturalis
GGGGGCATAGGCACAGCACCGAATTGAAACACCTTGCCATGTCATACCGTTGTAGTGATAGGATGAGGGGCACTGGCCCAGGTTGCCCAGAGAAGCTGTGGATGCCCCATCCCTGGAGGGGTTCAAGGCCAGGCTGGAGGAGGCCTTGGGCACCCTGGGCTGGTGGGAGGGGTCCCTGCCCATGCCTTTCCCATGGGATGCAGTGGGAAGGAGCAGGGAAGGAGGAGTCTTGCTGCAGAGTTTTCTCCTCCATATCTTCACAAAACACCGTTGGCTTTCTCTGCCTGGACCCTTATCACTAAGGAGAAGCTTTGGGTCACCATAACATCCAGCAAATCTGGGGTTTTTTTTTTGTTTGTTTCAGGCCGTTTTACATCTGATCTGAAACAAAATCCAGGGCTTTGTTTTCCTTTTTATTTTTTTTCTGCTGAAGACTAGAAACAAACAAAATAAAAAAAATCCAGCCATTATTTAAATAATGGGTGGATGGGAGCTCAGTGACACCGATTTAAGGGATTTAGCTCCAACCTTAAAGCCTGGTGGGCTGCAATTTTCTGATTAATTCTTCCACAAACAACAGGGGTAAAAAAAACACCATCCTGTCCTTGACCCTGCTGCTGCTAAAGATGCGTTGCAGAGAGTGAGCCTCTGAGGATGGGCAGAGGCAGGGGTGCTGGACCACGGGGTTTGGCTGCTTGTGATTATGACGTTGGGGACTTTCTACCCACCGCCTGCCCTTTCTCTTCCCAAGGCATCTCCTCCTGCCCGTCTCCCTGTCGGCTGCACGACCATCATCTAATTATCACTCCTTTCTCAGAAATATGAACTCAGCGCCGGGCGTATTCTGTAATCGAATCAGACCCGAACGATGTTAAAGGAAAACCGAAAAGCTTTCTAATAATGAGTAAACCAGCAGGGATTAAGTGCCCTGACCCATCTAGAAATGATACATGTGCAGACTGAAAATGCAAAAACTATTACATTAGGAAACAAGATCAGGAGGAGAGGATTTATCAGGCAGGAGCGGGCAGAGCGCGTGTCCGGCTCCGCGTCCTGCCTCTGGCGGCGCCTGGCAGAGACATTTCAGAGCCAGGTGGAAGAAGCCCCTGCTCTGGTTTGCAGTAGCCGGGAGAATCTCTCCGTAACCTCAGCGTGTGGGCGATGCCCAGTTCCCCGCAGCACCACAGTTTCCGTCCATTAGCACATTCAGTCTTATCTAAGCTCGTTTTGGAAGGCAGACTTCCTTAAGCTGAGCTCTCCATAAGAAACCTGGGGTTTGATGATGGTGGCAATGCTCCCGCCAGCTTTCCCCGTATTTCCCCTTTAGCCTTGACCATCCCATCTCACCCTCTGTATGGTCAAACTCCCTCTATGCCTGTCACACTTTTACTGAGCAGCTTTGTGCAGACTTTAACCTGTCCTAAGGTGAAGTGGCCAGGACTAACCTCAGAGCACTCCCCTATTCCCTAAAGGGGTTTTTTTTTCTATTTTCTGTGGTTTCTTATCCCCCTGCCCAACGCAGCGTGTGCCACCTCTGACTGCTGAGCCAGCATTTCTCCATCTGCTCATCACTACACCAAAGTCTTCTTTTTTTTTTTTCTCCTCCCTCCTCAGTCACTAAAGCTGATTTAACACCCGCGGAGGCGTACGAAAAGTTCCAGCGCCGTTCTCTAATGTCGTTGCTCTTCACTGCTCACCATTTCATTCCACCCGCTGGCGGGCTCTTCGTCCGCGTGCCTTCACGACGTCCCCTTCCAGCTCATACCAGCCCCAGCCAGCTGGCATTATTTTTTTATTCCCTGCAACATTTTTCCACTTAACTGTTCGCCCTTTTCCCCTTGCGTCGTTAATAAAAGACTTCCACCCTGAGATGGACTCTCGGGGCTGTCCTGTTATTATATTATTTATACGTGGAGAATGAACTCCTGATTCCATTTCTTCTTTTCTCTGCCTTAATAAGCTTTTAATACACCGTGGAAGTTAGACAATCCCCCTTTGGCTATTGAGTTTCCCTAAAAGCCTCTTTGATGGCCTTTATCAAAAAGCACTCAGGAAAATGTATTAACTGTTCTCCATTATCCTCTATTCTGTTGACTTAACACAGGACAAACGGATTTTTTCCTCCCTGTGTATTAGAAGCACGCGGGCGGGTTTGCATTCTGCCTTTAATTATTATTTCAATTTGCTCGCGACGTACGGAAGCAGTTACAATTCCTAAATGGATCTTTGCAAACGTGCTCAGGTGAACCGTTTATTCGCTGAAAAATGCCAGTTTGGGGTTAATTAAGACTAGTTGCAAATTCATCAAAAAGTAGAGGAAATAGTGCTGAAACCCCCTTTTTTTTGACGTGTGACAAATGCGCTTCCTTCTGCAGCTTTTAAATAAAATATTCCAATTTCCCCTTTTCAAACAATAATTCAAGATTAAGTGTAATTTTAACCTGCCTCTCCACACCATATTAATGGGTTTCTAGGGAAAATTTCTTTTCGATAGCAACCAGCCAAAACCACAGAGGAAGAGATGTCTTGTTTCAGCCTGCTCTTCTCCTGCCACGAAACCAAATGAATTAATAAACACTTGGGGCTGCCCTCCAGACCTTCCCGTCCTCCCCAGCAAGCAGAAAACAGGGGGGTTTTTATACCCTTCTACAGCTCAGGCTTTGGGGGATGGAAACCAGGGGCTGTCCTCCAGGCTTCCCAGGAGCAATTTTCATTGATTGATTGATTGATTTGATTGATTTTTAAAAAAACCTTCCCTTCAAAAAATTGCCAGTTTCTGCTAGTGCGTCTCTTTAACTGAAGTATTAAGATGGGTTTGAGCTGGTAGTTTTTTCCTGCATTAAGGGGGGTTGCCAGCTTACTCTCTACTTCCAAAAGCCATGAAATGCTGCAGAGGGGAACAGCCGTTCACCTACTCGAGACATTTCAGAAGAAGGTCCTGCTTCGTGCGCTGTAAAACCTGGCTGGGTTCATGGTGCGCCTCCCAGGGAAATTCCCTGGAAGGAATTTTTCACGGGACGGGACCACAGCACTCTTCTTCTTTCCTTTCATCCCTCCCAAGTGGGTGTGCTCGTGTGAAGAGAGGCCACCAGACAACGGTGGAGGAGAGAGCCAGACCCACGCCTTCTCCTTTGTTTCCAGGTCCTGCTGTGCGAGGCCAGCTCTCCGGGCAGCTCTCCAGGCACTGCAGCCTCCCAGGTAAAAACACCGCAAGGGATGTCCCAGGGCAAGCCAGGGAGTGGGTGAGGATGCTGGTGATGGTGGGGATTCAGGTCTGTCTGGGCAAGGAGGCGTCCAGAGGATTTGAGATTCAGTGGTGGCTTTGTGCTGTCGTGATTCCCAGGTGGCCCAGTGCCTGGTCCCGCTGGCCATGAGAGCCTCTGCGGTGGCTCCAGTCCCTTCCCCCCACTCGTAGGATAGCATCTCAGCTGTTGCATTTGTTGGACAAACTGGTTTCGGGATCAGAAGTGGAGCTGAGCCTACGCAGTCCCATGGGGACTTTGAAGACTTCCCAAATCCTGGGTTTTAGTCTCTCCCAAAGGTGATCAGAGCTGGGTTAGCTGGAGAGGAGGTGTCGTAGTTTTACGCCACGCAGCCGCTCGCTCACCCCTGCCTCCTCCCAGGCATGGGGAGAGAATTAAAGGAAAAAAAATGGGTTGAGATAAGAACAGTTTAATAACTAAACTACAATAATATCGCAAATAATAATAATGATGCTAATGTAACCAGCAGCAAGAGAGAGCCCTTCCAGACAGACACTCACCTCTCCCCTGGCCATGCCGGGCATGGGATGGAACAGACCATCGGCCAGTTTGGTCTCAGTCCCCAACCCAAGGTCAAATCCTGGGCTGGTCATTGGGGCTGTGCTCCCTCCCAGCTCCTCCTGCCCCTGCAGACACGGGCACAGCAGAGAAGCTGGAAAGTCCTTGACTGTGCTGGCAGCAGCTCTGCCCATCAGTGTGTGATCACCTTCTCCTCAGCACAAACCATTTAATAAGATGTTCCAGTGAGCATCTGCGTGCATGGAGATGCTGGCCAACATTGTCTGAACGATGCCGTACCGCACTGGAGAGCACAGCTCGTGCACGGCTCAGCTTGTGCTTGGCTCCCGGTGCTGCACAGGGAGATTTTATTCTGCACGTTCCTCAGCTTTTGGGAAAGCCCATACTCCAGAACCACAAATAGTCATTGCCCAAAGGACTTAACACTCCAAAAAGGAAATGGAAAGGCAAAAACTGCAGCTGTAACGTGGAAGGGAGGCTTCCTGGGGCTGGATTAGACTCTGGCCGTTTTTCCAATGAGTGATATCTTGGCCCCAAACTCAGTCTTTGGGTAGGAAAATGTGTAGAGTGGGAGAAGGGTGACATAGGAGGGAGACTTTTCAGGCTCGTGTAGTGATCTTGGCAGACCTTAGCTCCCCAAACTGACAGCAAAAGAGAAGGGAAAGCCATGAAGTCTGGTGGGAGTCTCCAGAACGAGGAGGCTCACCAGGAGCACCAACGCACAGAGCACGGGGCCGTGTTGGCTGACCCCAAAGTGCTCAGAGCTGGCTCAAACTGGGCAGAGTTTCTGCTAAATAGGACAAGAATTTCTGGAAGAAAGGGAATGAAGAGAGGCCATCTCCCCCTTTCTTCTCACCCAGAAGCTGAGACTCTGCTTGGATGGAGGAAATGTGGGTCCGTGTACAGATACCCCTGCTCCGTAAGGACAGGCTGTGCCCTTCTTGCTTGGGGTAATTTAAGCCCTTTGCTTTTCTGAACCAAATGCAAGTCTTATTTTTGGTCTTGAGCAAAAAAAAACCCTTGGTTTGGCATGAAGAAAGGATTCCAATTTGCTCTTTCCCCAATGTATTAAGAGCTGAGATGATTCCCACCTTTCCTTTTTGCCTTCCTGCCGCTGACAGCCCCGGCTTTGCCAGCAAACTGAGCAATCTCCCAACCCTGCCTGGGATCTCCCTGCGAGGCCATTTGTGGATTTTCTGCTTGGCAAAAAAATCTAGATAGGAAGCAAGCACAGTTATATCCAGGTGGAAACCGCCGATGGGGCTGCTTTCTGAAAGCAACTCCTGGAAAATCCAGAGAAAAGCAGATTCCTGTGTAAAGAAAGACAGCTGGAGCCGTTCTTGTGCAGCAGACACTGCCAAGGGGCGATCACGTGGAACAGCGTGTTCATACATACAGTCCTCCTGGAAATCATAACACCTTCCCCACCTTTCCTCATCGACTCCATACAAGTGCTACCTTGATGCTCTTGAAGGAACCTTCCACTGTGCACACTGGGCTTGTGGGCAGGAATTAGTTGGGTTTTTTTGTCAACTGGTGAGCCCAAAGGACAAGAAGCGCTTGGGTGGGGAGCTGTCTTCCATGTAAAAGGACAAAATATGGCTAAACCATTTTCTAGAGTCATTTGCCTCCTTGTGGAAAGAGTTTGGCAGGTGACCAACAAAAATCTGTATTTCTTTAATAACTGCCTCCTGATAATTCAGTCCTGACAAATGGACCAGTCAGGGTCTGGATTTCCTCAAGCCCTGCTCTGGCTGACTCCAATGAAGAGTTCATTTCCTGGCTTTCCTCCCCATCCCATCCTATCCCATCCCATCCCTTCTCATCCCATCCCATCCTATCCCATCCCTTCCCATCCCATCCCATCCCTTCTCATCCCATCCCACCCTATCCCCTCCCTTCCCATCCTGTCCCATCCCGTCCTGTCCCTTCTCTCTTCCTCTCCTCTTCTCTCCTCCCCTCTCCTGTCTTGCTTTGCTCATCACCAAAGAAGGATTTAACCCAGGACTAAGACCACGAGCACCAGCCACTTGCAATATCCTGAGTTTAGGCAGCAAATCACATAGAATGACTTTAACAACCACTTTATGGTTCCAAGGCCATCGCTTCCAATCAGACCATAAACTGAGCGTGATACATAGAGCCTGCCTATATGCTGCACATACGGCACTGATTAAAGAGCGAGCTGAGCTAATGGTGTTGGAGTCATTGCTAGGAACACGTGCAATCCCTCGTATGCCTGGAGAGCTCCACAGCACAAAAAGTCCCAAGATGTTGTATGGCATCATGATGATTTGGGGTTTTTTTTTTTTTCTATCTTGGGATCTGAGTTCTGCTCTCGGTAGCTCTTGCTGGGCAGCTGTGGCAGGTCCAGATGTGTGCAGTGGACAGAGCGACCGTGGAAATGGGAGAAATCCTGCAAGAGGAGGATGCAGAGAGCAGAGGAATCCCCTGAAGGTCACGGAGGCTGATTCCAGGGACACAGAGCAGAGGGGTTTTGCTGGTTATCCTCCCTGCTGTCTCCTTGAAAAAAAAAAAAAAACCCAAACCTTATTTGTGAAGAAGACATGGAGTTTGCTGCCTCACCTTTGGCTCCAGGCAATTAAGCAGAGCTATTTATATTATGTCCTTCAACATCAATTGATCTGAGTGATTCGCAAACTTAATTAATTTACCCAAAGGGGAGAACGAGAGAGTGAAATATTAAGTAGAACTGGAAAGGAAAACTGGGATGGAGAGGCCTCTATAGCCATAGGTATAACCTTAACTATATCCTGAAACTGGTCTGGATTTTTTCAAATTTAGAAGGAAATCACACCTTCAAGCAGTTTACATCATGTCAAAATACCCTTTTAATTTTTTTTTATAAGATGCATCACTAAAAAAAGAAAGTTTAAAAGCTCAAGAAGTGGCACTGGCATGGGTTTCGGTTTTAGCATCTTCCTTTGCAGAAAAAGATGCAACCCTTTGTGTTTGTTCCAGCCTGGTCCAAATCCAGGCTTCCGATCCCAAAAAGTCCTTGCAAAAATGGAAACTCCAGCTGTAATTTTAAACAAAATGGGGATTGATGCAGTTCTTCCGGCGGAGGACGCGGAGCAGAGCACAGACCCCTCTGCCAGCTCGCAGGGGAGGCGGGGAGCATCCCGTTTTCCCTTGGCGGAGGTGTCAGGAGGAGGGGAAGCCGGGAGAGAACGGTTTCTCCTCTGTGCGTCTGCTCCCAGGCTGCACCACCTCCCCTTGCAGAGCCTGAGGGATAAATCCAAAATCCCAGAGAACCAAGGAGGGGTGCTGGAAGATGAGCAAACTGCTCGAAAGATCCCCCGAGGTGTGCAAAGCCTCCGCAAGGAAAAAGACTCACCCTCGGCTGGTTGGCGCGCTGCTGTTTCTCCTCCTCCTTCTAATCCTATTAGTATTAGAGAGGGATAGAGCTATAAGAGGAAAAGCCCGTCTCTTAGCAGCACTGCTGACAGCTTGATTTTTAAATCTTTAATAAGCACTGGCTTGCACAGCCACTGGCATCTGCTGCACGGCAGCATGGGGGAGCAGAAACCCAGTGGTCTGGCCTCCTGGATGCTGGGGGGTGTTTGGAAGGTACCTGGGGGGACCTCAGCCATTAAAATGCAATGATGAAGCCTCAGCAAAAACCTTCTTCCTTCTCCACTTGTGTGCCAGGACCTCAATCCAAGACCATGTTCCTTTGTCCCCCAGGGAGGTGACGGCTGCCGTTCCCCTGCCCGGTGACCAAGGGCACCTGTAACCGCAGGAGAGAGGGGACAGGGCTGTCACCAGGGCTGCTGAGTGGCCGGGTTCTGCCCTGTTCATCCCACACCGCTCCCGAAAGGGCTTGCAAGGGCCGGTGGTGTTGAGTTTGGCTCAGGCTTTCCCCTCCAGCGCTCAGTTTGGGACTGCAGACAGTCCCGCTGCTTGACTGGGTGCAAAAATAGCTGCTCTGGGACGTTAATGGGAAACTTTACAGACACACCGGTAGACAGCAAGCACAGAGGCTTTGCCAGTGTCTCTGGGTGAAAATTATTGTTATGGGAAGTGGAAAGCCATGTTCACAGCTTAGGAAAGAGTCAGGAATTGACTCTCAGAACCCACGGTAGATGATGCTGGCAATAGGCGTGGAGGGTGCTGGGGTCCTGCTGCCCTCTCCTGGGTGCAGCGTCTTGTGCTGGGTGGTGGAGGTGGGGCATGGCCAGGTCATCTGCGAGGCAGGTCCCTGGCATCCTTCTGGCAACCACAAGCCATAGAAAGCTGCTCTGCTGTCAGTCTTCTGGAGCTGGGGCACCCCATCCCAGCCCTTGCTGCCCGTGGCGAGGTGGAGCACGTTTTGGTTGCGCGTCAAATCCGGGTGAGCTTGGCCAAACGCTTCTGCTCTGTCTGCAAGAGCAGAGGCGGCTGTGGGGCAGGGTGGCTCATGGAGGACTTTGTGCATGAAGGGTTTTACCTGCACAAAACACCCATCCGTTGTCCACTGAGGAAGATCCACTTGGCTGCCGTGTCAGCGGGGCAAGCTGTGGTCCAGCTTTTGGAAAGAGCCAGCGCAGCACGTGGAGTCACCATCTTGGGGCGTGGAAAGCATGCAGCACGTGGATGGATGGGAGCTGGGGGAGAAAGCAGGGACACAAATGTTCTTATGAGGCGTGTGCCTCTGGGCTGTGCAGCCACAGGCGGTGGGATGCAGGCAAGTGCAGGTGCTAGCACCCCTGACACTTTTTCAGCCAGACCCAACCAATTTTTGCAGAGCGCTACATGTGTCTGCAGAGTAAAAAGGGTGTCTGGGGGGGGCATGCACAGGGCTGTGTGTGTGTGTGCACAGATCTGTGTCCCACTCTGATCTCACACCCACCGGCCTCTGGACGCACGAGCAGCCCCGAGATGCCAATCCCAAGTGATATGGGGAAGGGATTTTGGGCAGATCTGCCCCCCACGAGCATGTCCTGCAGAGGCAGCAGCCGCTGCTGTGGGCAAAGCAGGTGGAAATGAAGCAGCCTGGATTTACCACGCTGCATGGCAGCGGGATGATCCAGCTCAGGGAAGGAGAGGAAAATCCCTTGTATGGGGCAGGAGTTACAGTTAGGTCCAAAGCTATATCGGTGCTATACAGCAAGCTTAACAGCGTCTGCACAGAAATGTCGGGAAAGAAAAGGATGGAAGAGCTGGAGCACTAATCTGGGTCTAGGATAAACACTCTGGTATTTCCGCCCTTTTTGCAAACTCAGTGTAAATGAAGCAGTACATTGAAAGCCAGCAATATAAAGGGTCAGGAAACAGGCAGAAGAAGAGCTTCAAAGGAGTAAGGATAGCAATACGTGGTGGGAGGCTGCGGGATGTGGTTACCAGTACTGCCCAAAGCTGAAATGTCACCCTAAGAAGGGGACTGGAAGGCACTGGGGAGGACACAGCAGGTGCTCTTCAGATTGCTCCCCACCCCAGTGTGATGCTCTGGGAGGTGCTTTAGACTCTGGGGACAACCAGATGTGGAGTATGGCCACCACACCCCACCTGGCCCCTTCTCACACACTCCCCGTGCATCACTGACCTTCTAAGAGTTTCTTCTTTGGGTCTTGATTCTTTCAGGTAGCTCCTGGCTTAGCCTGCCTATTCCCCAGCCTGCAGAAACGGAGCACAGCCCCAAAAAACACATGTCTTCCTCGGAGCCCATCTTGGATCTCAAGACAGACACAGCAGAAGCACTTCCAGGTGAGAAACATGCCAGTTTGCTGTCTTGGGTCTCTGCCAGCCCCATGCCAGAGTCTCTCCCTCTTCGTGCTGCATCCCACTCCTTCACCCCAAAGTACGTGATCTGCTCCCAATTCCGGTTATGCCAATGCCAGGCTGGGCTCAGGCTTGGAGTCAAAGGCACGTTGGCTTGCAACCAGTTCAGGGAGGACACTCCAGACTGGGGAAGCTTGAGGTTTCATGTTTGCAGGCTTCATGGGTTTCTTCCCAGCCTGCTTTCACCACACTGGGCAACCTGGGGGGCTCCGGTGTAGCCCCCATGACCCTCATGCTCAGCTTTGTCCCCGGAGGGTGGCAGGGCATCTTCTGGTCATCAGTCCTGGGCAAGGTGGGCACCCAAGTCACCCCTTTTCCCAGCGTACCTGTACTGTTGTGTTCTGGATGGATAGCTGAATGAGTCACAAGCCAACACCAGGGACTACAGGCTCTCCCACACTCACTGGATTTCCCACGCTGAGCTGCTTCCAGAAATCAGTTTCCCGTCGCACACGCCGTGGCAGAGAGCAGATGAAAAGTCTGAATCACATCTCCGGGGTTGCAACTGTTCATCCCTTTCCAAAAAGAGGATGGCGAGCCATCGCTAATCTCCTGTTCATACACGAGCACCCTTGACCCCTCCTGAGAACCCACAAGGCAACCTCTGCTGTTTCCTGGCACGGGAGAAAGTGAAAATACCTGTTTGGGGGAAGTTCCCAGCAAGACATGCGATGATGCAAATCCCAGTGTGGGGACCTGCTGCTTTGCTGGGTTCACGCATTTTTTTCATTTGCTCGTTTAGAGGGAACCCAGTGGAGCAGAAACCCAACTGGTAGGATTCATTTCTGGGGCTTCCAACCACATAAAGACTTAGTGTCCTTTCATGAAGTTACAGCCAATGACTCAGAGAGCCCAATAATCCCTTTTCTCCACGGGCAGGGACACCTCCCACCAGCCCAGGTTGCCCAAAGCCTCATCCAGCCTGGCCTTGAACCCCTCCAGGGATGGGGCATCCACAGCTTCAACCTGGGCCACTGCCTCACCGCCCGCGCAGGAAAACGTTTCTTCCTAAAGAAGAAATATCTTCCTATTTTGTGGTGTTGGAACACCTTCCCTGGGCCAGATGTGTTGCTGATGGAAATCAGCAGGGCTCGGTTGGCCTTGGTTCCAGCAGCTTACATCATCTGAGGGCTTGGCTCTGCACCGTCACCGGAATGTGACCTCTCGTGTCCGGACTCGTTCTGCTTTGCCAAAACGAAACGTGTTATAATTCCCATCCCTGCCACAAAGCCGGAGGGACTGACCCCAACAGGCATGATCCAATGAAGCAATCATGCAAAGTCTTGGTCCAATACAGCTGCTGCCCATCATGGACACATTCACCACCCCCCAGCTGGCCAGACCTCCGGAGGCATCTCACAGCTGCTCCAAAGCCACTCCTCCAGCAGACTGCACAGAAAGAAAGAACCTTGCAAGGACCTGGGACATCCCAGCATCAGGGAAAGCAAAACTTCTGCCTCCCAGTGCCAGAGGATGCAGCGAGAGTTGGGAGACACTCGGACAGGAGGGGATTTGCTGCTTCTTCCCCCACCTTCCCTTGGAGCGCTAGAACTGAGGCAGATTAGTGCAGATGCTAAATTATCCGGTGACATTATCACTTGGGTGAATATTTGTTGCTTATGAATAAGAGGGAAAGAATATTTGGACTGCACAGAGCAGGAAAGCTTGTCTGAAATTGACAGCAGAGCTCAAACCCTTCCAAAACAGCAACAACAAAAAAACCCCGATATGTTTGGGGAACAGAAATGTTTTCCCAGGGAAGGATCTGGATTGCAGCAATAAACTGTGGGATGAAGGCAAAGAACATCCAGGCTCCGGGCAGGCACGCTCCTCCTCGTCCTCAGCAGGCAATCGCCAGCTCCTGCGGCTCCGGGGAGAGGAGGAAATAAGGAGGAAGTCAGAGATTAAACCCGTCACGGGCTGAAGTCAGAACAGCAATTAGCCTGCTGAGGGATGTCGTGTTGTCATCCGCGGAGGGGTTTGGAGAGTGGCGAGCGCTGATTTAGGGCACGGCAGTGCCTAGCCCCTGCATCACGTGCAGGAACATCTCCAGACAGACCCTGGGCACTGACAGAAGCCATGTACAACAAAGGGTGGTTTGCACTACTTTCCTGTCTGTCGTTTGTGACAGACACCCTGGTTTAAATGCAGAAAAGGTCCGAATTACCCAGTGCTCGTCTGGGCACTCCCGCAGAGCACACGCTCCCCGGCTGCTGCGTTTCTCCCCTGCCCACATTTGCAGGATGGAGCGATTTTCCCATTTCACTCATTCCTGCAGCGTGTGTATATATTCCCAAGCACTCAGCAAATATTTATTTAGAGGAACGCTCCTGAAGATATTTTGTTTCCTGCAACCACGCTGCCCAGCACTGTGATCCTTCAGGTGAAGTTGTGACCTTCATGCCCACAGGAGGTGAAAAGGGTGACGTTTGTGAGCCCAGCTCCATCATTTGTACACTTCCTGAGCTGTTCTCAGTGTCTTTAGCACAGAGGGCCTGGGAGGGATGGGGGAACAGAGCTGCTGCCCAGCAAAGGCAGCTGCGGGGCACCGAGCATCCACGGTACGCGTGGTCCCCACACCAGGTCCCCACACCAGCCGGTACCACTGACCAGCTGCCCTCCACCTGTGAGAGCCGGACCTTCCCTCCAGTCAGCCCTCAGAACCCGAAATCCCTGATTCCTGCACCCGCCTTGCCTCCTCCTGACAGCACAGGACAGCCTGAATGACAGAGAAAAATCTGGATTATTTTTTTTTAAGGCTGCAAGTTGGGTCTGTCAAGCAGTGCACCTTGCTGTTTAGATTTTTTTTTTTCCTGCTTCTTGCTGC
>NW_010146195.1:15113-35424 GCF_000699245.1 Pterocles gutturalis
CAGCAGCAAGGGAAAGTCAAGCGAGGTTTTTCTGGACCCATGCAATGAGTTTTGGGCTCAGGCCACTCTCTGCACCTGCACATCACAGATAACCAGCCCAGCCGGTGCTTACTGCCGAGCCTGGTACCTTCAGCCAAGGGATGCAGGCTTGCTGGAGCTGCCAGGCAGGACTGGGTACCAGCCCGAGAGCCAAGCGCATCGGCACAGCTGCACGTGGAGCAGGACCATCCTCCAGCTGGATTCACACCATTGCACAGACATTTTTAGAATATGCAAAGCAAAAGCAGCGCCTGTGCTGATAAATATATATACACTCCTCCACAGGGCATAGCAAGGACATTGGGTTTTAGCAGGGGAAAAAAAAAAACCAAACCAGAGGCTGTTGGTCTGGTCCTGGCATCCCCGGGTTGCCGTAACAGTTAATCCGTTCACACCAGTCAGCGATGCTGCAGATTTAGCAACAACCTTCGCTGGCAGAGCCGGTGTCACCAAGGCTCTCGGGAACACAGAGGCCACGGCTGCGGGCAGATAGGGTCAAAGACATTTATTTATGCCGAGTCTTGTCCTTCTTTGATACGATAAGGGAGGTTCGAGCCAACCGGGAGAGCAGCCATCCGTTTTTGGGCTCAGCTTGGCTTTTCAAGAAACAATCCAGGCAGAGGCAAGACCCGAGAGGGAGGAGGTCTGGGAGCTCGCAGGGAAGCAGCAGCTTGGCAGGGGGCATGGGTAAGGTGCGGATACACCCTGTGCATCCCGGTGAGCATCCCGGTGAGCTGTCCTGGCGGTCCGTTAACTCCAGGCAGACACGGGCTGGAAGGGGAAGCTGCTCTTACAGATAAAATCCACAATTTTTTCCATCACCACCTGCTTTCTGGCCACAGTCTGAGCTCCCCACCACTGTCAGGCTCTGAGAAACGGTTTGGACGAAGAGTAAATCTGTTTTCTGAGCGCACTTCTAGGGCAAGCAAACCTTTGGTTGAGGGGAACTGCTTTAAGTCTACTTACACAAACTAAACCTGCTCTTCCAGCTCTTGTTTTGAAGATTTTCTCCATCTTTGTGCCACAACACCCTAAGGTTAAGAGGCTGGGAAGCAGTTTAATGAGCTTGTAAAGAAACTGAGACATTCCTGGCTGACCCCAAGTGATGTGTTGTTGGTGTTTTTTCATTTAAAAACTGGAAGGAAAAGAGCTGTTGAAATAAAGCCATGGAACAGAAACAGTCTGAGATGCACAAAGCTTTTCGTTTGGGACAAAAAAAAAAAAAAAAAGAGAAGAACCTCCTTTTCTATTTGGGGGAAATTTGTGTCTCTGCAGCAAATGGTGGGAAAGGAAAAGTGATCTTTGAGGCTGGGCTCCTGGCACACAGTGAGTTCATCTCCCCATAAAGCACTCTGGAAAAACAAAATGCTGTCCAGAAGAGCAGCAAGGGGTTGGGACAGTGTGTGTTTCACTCGCTGGAGCCTGTTAATTGCGCTCGGCAGGACATCCTCAGCACCATGGGGCTGCGTCGGAAGCGCCTCTTCTGCACTCTAATTGATGCTCTAAAGCAGACAAAAGCATCATGTAGGAAGAAAAGCCTAAGAAATTTTTTAAAACTATGAGAAAATCAGTCTACATAACAGATTTCTTCTCCTGGTTCAGCATCTGAGAGCTGCACTCAGAGGAAGAGTTGTGGGGTGCCCTAGGATGCTCTCAGGAGCTGCACCCAGGCTGGTCCCACGCGGGCTCTCACTGATGCACAAATGTGAGGGACACTTAACCTGAGGAAAAAAAAAAAAAGTTATTTATCCAGATGGCAAGGAAATCCCCTGGAAGACCTAGAGTGCTTCAGAGTTCAGGGCATTCGGTGTCAGGTCTGGTCCAGGTCAGGCTCTAGCCAAAGTGGTCCCCACGCTCTTTAAATCACTAGCACACTGAAAAAAAAAAAAAAGCTCATCCTAATAGCACACCCCGGCCTTTTAACTGGGGTCAGAAAGACTCTGGGTTCATTTCCAGGGTTAAGCACAGATCCCAAGACCCCAGTATCTTGTACCAGTCATGGGATGCCTACTGTGGCCAGTGAAGAGTGGCCAAGATGAAAATCCACCCCTTGACATCTCTCTGCTGCTGGAGCCTGCAGATTCCAGCATGGAGCAGACTTTCCTCCAAAAACTTCTGCAAATCCACATTGCTTTTGGCTCCCCTCCAGTCCCTTGCTGTTTGGAAACACGTGTGCCCGTGCAGGTGAACGCCTGGGCTGTGATGCTCGGCCAGGATGCTTGGCCAGGACGGATCGCGTGTTTCAGCACTGTACGGGGGAGAAAATAAAAACCTGCTGAGGTTTGCATTTCTCAATGAGTGCAAGATCGTTTCTACAGATGTTTGTGAGAGAACCAGCCAGAACAGGCTGGGTGAGGCTCTGAGCAACCTGGGCTAGTGGAAGCTGTCCCTGCCCCGCAGTTTCCTTTACCTTTTCTCCCCGCCTGATTTTCCCCAGCAGTTGGTAACTGAAGCGGAGTGTCTGTGTCCCCTGCAGAGTCACCGCTTGTTTTCCACTGTTAACAAACAAAAACATGCGCGAGCCCTGCCCAGGGTCTGAGGGAGGCTGTGCCATTTCTTCTTCCATGTCAAGCCTCCTTGCATCTTGGGTTTCTGGTTCAGACCATTCCCATGCTCAGCATCCCTCAGCACCAACCCACAGACCACGAGAAGCCCAGAACCCATCCAGGACCACCCCAAGCCCAGCCAGGGCTGGCCCCAGGGCAAACCCAAGATTTGGGGAAGGGCTTACCAACGTGGTGGCTCAGCTTTGCCCACTCAGCCACACACCCCACGGGGACCCAGCTGTGACTGTCCCCTGCCCAGCAGAGCCCAGATGCAGCCCATCTCTGGGGGCTGTGCAAGCTCCCCCTCCTCATGCAGCTCTCTGCTTTCCTTCTGCAGCCCACAGTGACCCAGAGGAGCCGAAGCAGAGCCAGGAGATGAGGCAGGACCCAGCCAGCAATGGGGACAACTTTGCAACCTCCAGCACGAGCAGCCACGGCGAGCCCAGCCCTGCTCTGGATGCAGACGAGACCCTCCCAGACCCCCAGGTGGAGGCGAAGGATGCCAGCCCCACCGACAACTTGCCATGGCCAGAAGCCCCCGAGGAGTGTCCATCTCGCCCCAACACCCTGGACTTCTCCAAGTCTCTGAAGAAGCTGGAGGAGGTGAAGCAGACGGGGCAGAGGCGAAACAGCGAGCAGGCAGCGGTGCAGGAGAACGGGGTGGAGGACAGCCCCGCGGCCGCAGCGGCAGAGGTGAGCGAGGAGAGGCGGGCGCTGGAGTCCGAGCTGGGGAAATGCATCGAGGACTTCCGTAAGATCAAGATCCCCGTCGCCTTTCCCAACAAGAAGCGGCAGTGGCAGAGCGAGCTGCTGAAGAAATACCAGCTGTGAGAGGAGACATCATCCCTCATCCCAGGGGAGGACTGTCCTCTGGTCCCACCAATGTCCCCTGGGTTGCAGGTGGCAGAGGCTGCCCATGTTCCCAAAATGAGGAGTGTGGGTTGCTCATTAAGCCCACCCAGCAGCCAAAAGGGTTACAAGCCTGTACCCACGACAGAGTGGTCCTTACCACGGCCATCGGGAAGGATGCATGATGTCCTCACTGGCATAAGCATCGGTGGAGGGGCAGAGACAAAGGAAGGAGGTTCAGGGCCAGAGCTGTCATCCAGCAGAAGTTCGCACGTTTACGAGAGTGAATTTTCCTGGTGTTTCAAATAATAAAATCTAGTTGGTATTAAACATTAATTCCAGTCTCCTCAGCTCTTTGGTACAGATGCTTGAACTCAGCTGTTCACAGCTGTACGAGTGGTTTAGGCATTCAGCTTTCCTGAAATCAATGGAAGTTGTACATCTGGCTCCCCTACGTTCTTACCAAAACCTCCCCATCTGTAATGTTTGCAACTGGATTCAGCAAAACCTTCTTTTCAGGAGGAGTCATGATGTTTTGCAGATATTTTCCTTTTCTCACGTAAGAGTCCCCCCCATCCTGCGTCCCACCACCCCAGCACCTGCCCTGTCCCCCAGCAGGTCAGAGAAGCCCACCCCTCTGCCAACAGCAACTTTCCCCACCCCAATTCCTGGCCGTGGCTCCTGGGATGATCCAGGGAAATCCCTGCATGGTGCAGAGAAACCACCTCGTGCTCTTGTCATCTCCAAGCAGCTCTCCAGATGGCAAATAATATTTTTTTTTTCAGATTAAGTGAAAATGAATGCAACAAACAAACAAACAAACAGAAAAACAAACAAACAAACAAACAAACAAACAAACAAACAAACCCCAAGGAATGTTTGCTGTGGTGAGGATGAATTGCTTGGCCCCCCAGGGAGCAGATGGAAGGACGGATCCACATTCTTTGTCCTTTTACACGCAGCCGTGCTAGGAAAGTGTTCACAAGAATGTGGAGAGCCGGAGCAGCGTGAGATAACCTGGGGCAGAGCTGGCAGCTAGCAAAAAGGCTCCATAAAGGGGCGGGAACCACATCATCCCCTGCACAGGACCTTCAGTTCCCAGGAGACAGACAGACATGGGGCTTATGAGAGCAAAAGAGTCCCGGGGGGGCTGAGCCAAGGGCCATCAGATCTGGAGCCTGTCCAGGGCGGCACTGGGGGCATTTCGGTAGAAAGAGCTGCAGAAGATATCGCTGGTGCTAAAACCAGCTGCCAACCACCCCTGCAGCTGATCCGGCAATGGAAGGCAGCTCCGTCTCAGTCTGTTTTCCCCACGCCTCGGGGACCACAGCTTCTTCCACCCAGAGCTCCAGCCCGGCTCTGCCACGTGCTTCGATCACGAGAAGTGCCAGTCCTGCCCCAAAACCAACCCCTCGGCAGCAGACTGGGTTTGGGGAAGGAAGGAGAGGCTTGTTCTTAGCAGAAAGCCTCAGAGATCCTTCTGCATCCTTCCCAGCGCTCCTTGACGGCACCCATCGCGCCTGCAGGTCACTGCTCTGATTGCAAACGCTAATTAGTGAAAGGCTTTGCCCATGGCAGAGCTGGCCAGTTCTGCACGCACACCACAGATAAATGAACTGCTCTCAAATGGGGCTTTGGAGAGACATTTTATATAACCCACTCTATTTTTTAACTTAAAATTAATTAATTAGAGCTTACTGGAGCCTTAATTAGAGTTTACAGTTCTACATCACCTTCCATCCCAGAGGTCTCAGGAAACTGTATATACCCCACGTGCCCATCCCGCACACCTACACCAGGAAAATACAGGCTGTAGCTTCAGAGTGGAAATTTCCTTGGCCTTCCTCCACCCAGGAGTTTCCTTCCCTCTTTGTCCTGTTGCATAAGACCCCTGGAAAAGACGGTGGGGTCACGGATGTGCTGTGGAGCTCAGCACCCTCAGCCCCGCCCTGGGAAAGCTGCCGCTCCCCGATGTGCACGTGGAAGGGACCCAACCCAGTTGAAGTCTGACCATAGGAACAAAGGTGCCCATCAGTGATAACTTTCTGTATTTTGCGTGTCGTGCTCATTCTACCCAAGTGAAGCTGAAATACGAGAAGGAATCAGGAGGGGAAAATTTGTTTGTACAGGAGTGATGGAAAATAACAAAACCTCCACGCATTTAAGGAGCCGGTGTAAAGTGTAAGGAACAGTTAATTATTAATAGCATCGTTAAATTCTTGGGCTAAGCAATTAGATCCAGCAAGCAATTCCTTCAGAGGAGGCATCAGCAATCAAACTATGCAAGGCCAGTTTATATTTCCCAACCTCCCCCGGCTGTTTCGCAGTTCTCAGCTGGACGTGTGAGTTTGGAACAAAACCATCTGAGGGCTTTTTAGGGAAAACCTGTTGCAAGCTGCCAGGGAACAAAAGCACTGCAGTCTTTGGCATTTTTTTCGTGTTGCATCTCATCAAATAACACTAAAGGGCTGGCTATGCAGGTGCTGGGCGCTGCAGCCCAGCTTTGATCCTCTCTACATCCCCAAGGATGGACCAGGGTGTCCAGAAATTAATGGGAAGCCACCCTGACACAGCAGCTGCCCTGAGCTGTGGTCGGGATCCTCATCACTGTGTTGGTTCTGTGCTGGAAAGGCAGAAGCTTGAGCCCCAAACCGACACCAGAAGTGCTCCAATGTGGACTTCTTCTGCGTTCAGGCTTGCTGGTAAATAGAGAAGTTAGGTGCCTCCAGCAGCAGCATCTTAAATTCTATTTGCTGTAATTTATCCGTGCTTCCTCCCTCGGCTGCAATAACTCCTCCTCCTGAGTCTGGTGGGATTAGGAAGGAAAAGCGTGTGCTAATGCCGGCCACCCAGCCACCCTCGCCCAGACGCGCTGTCTGCGTGCGTACGGCAGGGGAGCGGAGCCTCCTGCATCATTAACGCCCGATGCTCGGGGACGGCACGGCTTCGCTGCAGCGCAGGAGGAAATTGGGAGCTTTGAAGAACATCTTTGAAGAACCCCCCAATCCAAGGGGGCTGTGTTGCTTGTCTCCACCACCACTCTGGAAGAGGAAACCAAGAGTGCCCAGGGACCGTTCTCCCATTCTGCCTAGAAATAACCTCCCATCCCAAGGGTGAGATCAGAGCAGAGGGGCAGGCATTTGAAAGGACAACTGGGGAAGCCAGGACCACAAGTCACAGTGGAAGATGTGGTCATCACCTTTCTGGGTCAGTCCTCTGCTCTCCCGGAGCAGCAGGGACCAGAGCAGTCCAACCCCTGCCAGAGGTGCCTGAAATATTGATACCCAGCACACACAGGGCTCGTTCAACCGTGATGTTGAACGAGCCCTGTGTGTGCTGGGTATCAGCTGGTAAAGTGACTCACTCCTGTTTATCCTTCAATATTTGTCCTTCTTTATTCAAAACGGCGCTCTGTTCTGTCTCATTGGGGGAATTATTTTCATTCATCTTCACATCCCAGGAAATTCGCATTTTTTCTGTGCTGACATGGGACACGAGGCCCCTTTCCTCCCAAACACTTTGGTCCTTGGCATCAGTGGAAGCAACTCCAAGGGGCAGAGCTTGACTCACCCTGAGCAGAGCCCTGGGCATGGGCTCTGGAAATCAGGTCTTGACCTGCTGTGTGATGCTCAAGCATCAGGTGCTGGCTGTTTGTGCGGTTATCCTCCTCGCCCGTGATTGCACATCGCGTTTTTTGCTCCCAGCTGAAAGCGTGTGAATGGGTACAAGCTCAGGCAATGCTTTGTGCCCTCAGTCTCCCCACCCTGGGGACGGTGCAGGGGAATCAGAGACCACCGGGACACAACGCTGCCTCCTGCCAAGGGAACAAACATCTCAGCTTCTGCTCTCTATTTATTTTCCACAAATGCCTCGGCTTTGCTTGAGCAGCAGGAAGCCATTAATTACCCAGCGACAGCATTCCACAAGCATCCCTTAATTGAATGCCATTATCCTCTTAATTAATTAAATACCAATTAATTACCAGGAACATGGTATGACATGTAACAAATGCCATCAGCTACTTGAGACAGAATAATTTAAAACCCAGCGAGCACAGCCCAAATAATAACCAGGAATTGTCCAGCAAAGAAAAGTAATGACCTTAGTGCTGTTTCCCTCGAGGTAGGTTGGGACGTGCCCCTTTCGACTCACATCCCTCCAGGAAAGCTGGAGGGGATTTTGCTTTTCAAGCCTGCAGAAGCCCAGGCATGGCCTCAGCTGGTTTCCTCCAGCATCACAAAGCTGGTCCAAAACATCCCACTGCCCCTGATGCTGAGTCAAAGGAATTGGACTATTTCATGGGACACAATGGCAAAATAAGGGGTTGCCTCACTTGGTTGTGGAGTATTTGTACTTCGCAGAATTTTTCACATGCAGGAAAATGCAAAATTTTGACTTTTCTTCCCAATCTGGAGCAACAAGAAATGTTTTGGATTTTTTTTTTTTTTTTTTTTTGGCCCATGGAGGAGAAACATTGAATTTCCAGCAGTAACCTTGCAGAGGGGTCTCTGCACACAGCAGCGCTGGGGACAGCCCTGCCCCAGAGCGCAGCGACAAGGGGACACTGGTCATTGCCATCACCACAGTGAAGCCATTGAGGTTGTGCTCCTTGCCCCAAACCACCCAGGGCAGGAGCAGATCTGAGCCTTGAGCTCTGCCGCTCAATTTGCTGTCTCAGGGCAAAACACCCCCAACCACCCTGGGCTGGGTCCTCTGCTCCCTGCAGCAGCTTTCATCAATGAAACCCACTTCTTTGCTTCTTTCTTGGAGAAAACCTTCCTAAGCAAGCAGCCCCCAGATTTGCAGCCCCTCTGCTCGTGGCAGCAATGGGACAAAGCCTAGGAGAGGGAACAGGAGGGGTCCTGTCTGTGTGGAAAGGCAGCGAAGCCAAGCCCACGCCTGGCAAGGGGGATGCTCCTGCCCACACGGCCACGCAGGAGTTAAAGCCTGAGGTGGCTCTGAACCCTCTGCCAGCCAAGCGGAGATAACAGCCTTCCTCAGACAAGCATTTAATGGCCGTAAGGTATCCTGTAAATGGATTATATTTTTATTTTAAACAAGCAGGAAAGCCGGGAGCAGATCCAGAGAGGGGAAACAAAGGCACACACGTGGATGCAAAAGGCAGAAAATGGAACAGCTGCCCTTCCAGCAGCACCCCCCTGCAGAAATCTCTCTTTCTAGAGGTTACCGTCGGTCACCTTTCATGTGACCCAAGTGCCTGCACCCTCCTACCGTCTTATCTTGCAAGATCTCTGTTGCAGGACTGCTTAGGGACTGGCTCTGACACAGAAAGCTCCTGCAGCCAGCAGGAAAATCCGCCCATTGCAACAGGAGGTTGGGGATGGGACTCACGGAGAGGTTTTTCTAGTTCACAGCATTTTATCCACCTCAGACACCTCCTCAAGGATGCTCTTCCCGGCCAGGCTGGCATCAGCCCAAGGCAGCGGTGCCCTGCCGGGTTTGGGAAGGGAATTTTGCCGGCAGGTGATGGAGAGACCCGCAAGAAGTCGGTTGGGTTTAGCACAGCGCTCTCGGGAACACCCTTCACAAAAACATTGGGGTGAAACGCTTAGCTTTGCAGAAGCGACACAGAGCTTTTCCAAGCTGTCTCTGAAATTCAGGCACATCCTTCACCCTGCTCACCCCCTGCAGTCGGGCATGGGAATCTTCCCAGGCTTCCCAATGAGCCTCAGATGCACCAAGGATGTAATAAATGGTGGGTACTGCCTGCAGAGATGGGTATAACGAAACGAGCTGCTGAGTGCAGGCAGAGCACAGCAAAGGTGGTTGCAAGCACCTGTGTGACTGCAGCGTAAGTAAATTCATGCCAGCAACTTCCCAGATCTTTTCCCCATCCTGAAAATCCACCACCGCTGCCCTCCCCAGCCGTGCTGCCTGAGCCACAGCCGGCGAGTTTTAATTGGAGTGGCTAGAATGTTTAGGATTCAGGAACCTGGACGCTGCTTATTTTCCTTTCAAAAAAACCAGATCAAAACCATTCATTGTGCAGCCAGCGAGGAGGAAAGCAGCCCGCTCTGGTTTAACACATGCAGTGATTGAATCGCTGTAACGATCCTAGTGCTCCACCAAAGGAACGCTGCAGCCTGAGTCATGTCAAATAAACTTGTTTTTCCCTCTTCTGCAATTAATATTATTTATGTCTAGTTTCCAAGCACTGGAAGATGAAAACAGGACCAATGAACTTTCCAGAAATTATCAGACAGAGAAGAATCTTGCATGAAAAGGAAAAGCCCAGATTTGACCCACGGGTGGGTGATGGGTGAGCAGATGGTCTGCAAGAGGAACGACTGCTGCAAGGCAGAAGAGCTTGGTGGGGATCCCGGGAGGTGACAAGGAGGTGCAAGGGGAACAGAAGTTTCTTTCCCTCCCCACACATGAAGTTTCCTTCAGTTTGGATGCCAGGCAGGAGAGGAAAGACCTGGTAGGAACAGGGGTCCGAGCCGCTGCGGGCAGCCTGCCTTCAGGAATGATGGATGGGGCTCATAATAGAGAGGAAAGAGATATCATCTTCGGCTTGGCAGGGACAGAATCACTTCGTTCCCATTATATTAACACCCAGAAAACCCAGTGGGACTTTGCCTACATAAGGAAAACTTATTATAGCCCATAACTAACCACCATTAGTTACAGGCAGCGCCAGCCTGTGCACTGCAGGGAAATTACACCGTTTGTTTAATGCTTTTTCCGTGCTCTCTTATTAAAGATAAACAGCTCTGGTCTCCCGGGACTCGCCAAGGCCAATGCTTTTATCTGTTTCTACGGAGGGTTTATTCTTGCCATTCCCCGCTCCCCCCATTCCCCCACAGAACGAGCATCGCCGGGGCACGATGCGCTGCTGCAACGCGGAGGCACTGCAGGTGCTCAGCCTTGGAGCCTCGTCCCACGGTTTTCCCCGAGGACATTGCTTATTCCAGCTCCTCCAGAGCCCCCCTCCCGCCTCTGCAAGCAAAGGAGCCTTGGCCACAGACCTCGTGGGTCATGGACACGTTGCTGAGGACTGATGAGGATCCTGGCTCCTCATTAAGCCTCATTATTTTGCTAACTAATGCGATATCATTTTGCAGTAATTATGTATTACCCACAGGGGTGAAAAAAAAAAAAGCAAGTTCCAATGAGGAGGTGCAGTGGGACCCACTTGCTGTTTAAAATGCAGGAACAGCCACGCACTGTGGTTGCTGTGTAATTAAAAAAAACTTGTTCAGTAGATGAGAAAGCATCAATTTGGTCCTCAGAAAAACTTGCCAAGGAGTTTTCAGCAGCAGGGTTTTCCACTGGAGAGGCAGGAAGGCACGAGAAATTAAAACATCTTGCAGAAATCCACGGAGAGAGATGAAAACCAAAGCGAGTCTCTGACGCTCCCATTGTGGGTCGCTGGTGCCAAATACAGCTTCCAGCACGTAAAGTCAAATCATCTCATGTTGACCTTGTTTCATTTAATTTACTTGAAGTTTTATGGTCCAGTGAAACATGAAGTTTAATATTTATCGGCTAGGTATTAAATATATATATACCCTAATGCAGTATTAACGTATAGATATAGTAATACACAGCACAGCTGGTTTGCAGCTTTTATCAAGTTTCACCCTTCCTGGAGTGCAGCATCTTTACCTTACTGAAACAAAATAGTTTGTATTATCAAAAGGAAATAAGGCAGCTGAGCAGCACACCTCCTATCCTCTTTTTCTCTGCCTGTATCCCTCTCTCGCCTTGGACACCTTCATGGCTATTGCCAGTATCCTTGTGCCTTGGCATCGGGGCGATACTTCAGAAACACAACGTCAAGGCTGGCAGCAAAGCAGGGACTCTCCAAACACCCGAGAAAGCTTTAGAGCTGAACTTCACTGTTTATTCCTCACATGCTGCTGGGGGCTCCTCTAAAAGCCAGGCACAGTCCTGCTGGCAGGTATTGCAGGCGCAGGTTAGTGCGCGTAAAGAGACGTGTGGAGGTGGGGCCGCGGTGGAGAAGGGCTCTCAGCAGTATTTGGTTCTTCTCCTCTGGTGACAAGAACTCTTCCAGAACATATAAAAATATTTCTGTTGGTTTTCTGGCCAGCCTGCAAGGTTAGAAGGGGAAATGGCTTTAAGCTGAGGATACCACAGACAACTTGGGAAGTCAAGAATAATTTTTTTTGGGGTCAACACCAAAGAGATGTAAAATGAAATGCTTTTCTAGGGCTGGGTGTCTGCTGGAATACTCACGTCCCTCTCCAGACCACAGGCTTCTTCCAGATGCCTCCTTCCAAAGCAAGGAAGATGATCCCCCCAAAGAACAATGCAATGAGGTGCCCACGTACCTGTCCCTCCCACCTGGTTTCATAAATAATCAGCTCAGACCCTCTTGCCTCACCTGTTTCATGAATCTATCAAATACTGTGAAATCAAACCATCCCTCTTGAAAGCATGTTTGGGGAAAAAAAAAAAAATCCCCTGAATCCAAAGAGCATTTTCCCATTAACATTTTAACGACTGGCCCAGAGAAGCAAAATACGCAAGAGACATTGAATGCCTCCCCTGTTAATAAAGAGTATTTACAGGAATACTTTTATTGCCAGTTGACATTTCAGTGTTGAGCACAACATGGTGGTTGCCACTGAACAGGCACTTTTTTCTCTTTTTTTTTTGCATAGGGAATGTTAATGTGATTTTCCCAAGTAAGCAGCTGGGATCAAGGGACAGTTCAAGGGCTGCAAGGAAAATTCATCTCGGGTGGTGGGGAGTTGGCCTGATCTCTTCTGCAAGAAGCATGGCTGCGGGGGGGTTCCCAAGTCAAGGCACAAGAAGAGAGAGAAGGTTCAAGCCCATCAAGAAGAATTTAGGGGCTGGTGTTGTTTGGAAACAGCAGGAGGAGGAAACCACTGCGTCCTCCCAGAGCCCTTCACGTGGCTTGGAAGAACGCATCGTGTTGAGGTCACTGGAGTTCTGCGCTTTACGGGGCCCGTTAAAATGAGAAAAAGAGCAGATGTTGTTTTAAAGGAAGAAAACATTGCCCTGAAGCCAGGAAATCCCAAAGTATTCTAAGGAAGATCAAATGGAAACACTCAGAGAAACGTCAACAGAAGATGTCCTGACACTTCCCACAAGGTTCCGTCATCGTGTCGGACTGAAGCTGTTTGTCAGGTTTAACCTCAGTTCGCAGTTACTGAGGTCTCTCTCCCCTCTCCCTTCCTTTTTGGGCAGAATTCCCAGCAGCTGGAGATGTCACCCACCCCTGAGGAGCAGCAAAGCCAGGTGGGGACCAGCACTGTGTCCCCAGCCCCCAATTCCAACCCAGCTCCTGCCCCTTCGCCAGGCTCCCACCTCCAGCTCGGGGAGGAATTCCAGCTCAGCCCTTGCTCCTACTCCTCCAAAACATTCTGTAAACTCTCCCCAAGGCTTTTTCCTGTTGTTACTGCCTCCAGCTCAGAAAAGATGTTTCCTTTGACAGACGAAGCAAGCAGGGAATGAATGCTGTGACCCAAACACTGTTTGCTCCGCAGCGCAGCAGGGGAAATTCAGATTGCTCTAGGAAGATGTTTTGTTCTCTAAACTGTTCCCAGGTCTGCTTTTGTCTGTGGAAATCACTTGAAACACCTCAAAACCATGTAGCAATGAGCATTGCTGCTGGTGGCCACCCCTTCCCAGCTCCCTCCTGAGGCTGAGCTGGTTTTAGGGCAGCACAGAGCTCTGCTGCCTCTCTGGGGACTGGGTCCCAACAGGATGTCCCAACGGGACCCATCCCCAAAGGGCAGCCCACATCCCAAGGTCTGGGGTCCAGTCAGCACCAAACTGTTTCCTATAGAAACTCAGCTCTTCAATGTATGCAAATCTACTCAGACTCAAATTTTACATCCTCAAAAAAAAATGGAAAAAGGAGATCACAACCAGACAGCAGAAAAAGAAGTCTGTCAACATTTACATCATAGAAATTAATTCTGGGGATATTTGCTCCCTGGGGCAGGAAGGTTGTTACTGTTTTGTGCAATGCCTCTGCAGAAGGAACAGTCCCACCCCCCAAACCATCCTTTCAGAGCTCCCACCGCCTTCCTTGGAGTGCAATATCTTCCAAGGGACACATTGTCCCCCTGCAAAAAAAGAAGAGGCGCAAACAGAAAAACATTTAAAAAGATAAAATAAAGCTTAGCCAGTCAGGAACCCTCTTGATACCGAGTCAAGATGCATTTTGGAGGAGTTGTTGTTTTATAGACGGGCTGATGTCTGTTCCAGACAAGAGTCCTGTAGCACGAGGGAGACGAGGACGGAGCGGCGCAGTGACGGGTTTTAGTGCCTATCACCACAGCTCCCGCAACGCCCCGCGAAGCCAATGGTGGCCTCTGCAGCATCATTCAGTGTCATTAGATGAGCATCTCCTGCTTGGAAAATCAGTGCCTCCGCTTTGCCTTGGTGCTGAGGCATCAGCAGGGGACCCATTATCCCATGGCAACAGTCCCTGGCTGGCATCACTCCTGCCTGAAGAAAACCAGGAGCACAAGAACCCTCTTTACTCCCCAGATGTGCTTGTGTGATGGGTATTTAATCCCTGAATTCGAGGTGTACAGGATGCCACATGGCCCAACAGTCCATCACCAACTGCAGGAAAAGCCAAACGTCCCCCGTGCTCTGGGTTTGCTCACAGGGCTGCTGCAGCAAGCTGGTGTCTGGGGCTTAGGGAGGCAAATCCGCATCTCAAATGGACACAAGGGGATGGACAAGAGCAGAACACCCTGATCTCACCTGACATTCTCCAGGTGTATCTCTGGGCAGGATGATTAAACCCCCTGTATTTGCTTGCAGGAAGAGACAAATGTTCCTTTATTCACCAACACCTCATTGAATCCCCAGAAAGAAACTTTTCCAGTTCCATCCATTGCAGAACGAGGTCAGTAATTATTCACAGCCATGAAATAATACGTACCCCTGATCAGGCAGTCGCCATCCATAACAGCACGGTCAAAGGCGCGAGCTATTACCCGAACATTTGCTCTCCTCGGGAAGCTCATTTCCATACAGAACTGCACCTTGTGCAATATATCTCCGGCAGCAATCGCTGAACGCCTCGGCTCCAGGGAACAGGACCAAAAAAAGGGAGTGAAAACTATTGATCTGCTTTTAAGCAGAGCTGTATCCATTAATCTGGGAACACTAATCACTGGGGGTTTGACAAGAACATGAGGTTTCCTGTGCCGCATTAACACTCTCCATCCTCTTGGGCAAAGCCTGAGGAGCTGCTTTGGGGGCTTGAATTAATGCACAGAGCGGTCTCGGAGGCATCAACAGGCAGGAGAACCTTGCAAGAGGCACCTCTCCCTGCCCACGCACCAACACACATTATTCCTGGTGTCTGACAGCTTCTTTGACGAGAAGGATGACATGGAAGAGATGTTGCCGAGAAGCCCCAAGGATAACCTTCATCTTTGCGTTACCCCCGTGAGCCTAGGCTGGATGTGGCGTTGCCAAGGGGGGAGCACGGTGGCTTCTTGTCTCCGCAGGGGGATTTATCACTTCATTATTTTCATTTTTTGTAAGCCCAAAATGACAGTGAGGCCCAAGACCAACCAAACCGGGCAGTTTTGCAGGAATTTAAAAAAAAAAAAAAAAGCAGGAGAGGAACTCTTTGCTGGTTGAATTGATTTCTCAGCTTTTTTTAGAAAGGGTGGGCTGGAAAACTCTTAGCAAGCAGCAAGGGGCTATGAAATTTCAGCCGATATTTCAATGCTTATTTTTACCCATTTTCCTCAGCTTTCTAGGGGGTGACTGCCTGAGCAGGGCAGAAGGTGGGGAGAGTCAATTCTCTAAGAGAAAAGAAAATCAAAACCAACCAAAGCAGAAAGAGAACAGACTAACACAAGCCATCAAGTGCCCCTCCATGAAAAACTCTGAAATGTTTTTCCCTTCTACTCTTACCCCTGGCAGAAACCCATCTTGCAGAGCTGTTTCTTTTTGACAGACCCGGGTCCATCAGCCACATCCCAGCCCTTGCCATCCCAGCTCAGGTTCTTCTCCAGCCTCTCTGGGTGGTCAGGAATTGGGTGAGGACTTCCAGTGTTGAGTCCATTTCATCCCACAGACACACTTGATTCTGCAGGAGGGAGGGTCATTTGATGCAGCGGTGAACAGCGAGTTATCACCCAACTCTTCCTCCAGAGCAGAACAAAACAAATGAAAGCTCCTGCAGATCTGGCCCTGGGTTACAGCTGCTTGGCTGGAGCATCTTCAACAGACTGTGAAACAAATCAGCACCCAAGAAACAGAGGATGCACAGAGGCTGCTCCAGCTTGCCTTCTTCTCCCTTGCTAACCCTCATCCTGAAGAGGATTTTTCCAGAACATCTTCAGCTCCGGGCCCTCAGCCAGTCACATCACCAATAAACACGTTCCCTCAGCATGTGTGTTCAGCAGTTTCCACCCAAACCCAGTGAAATTTAGAATCCAAACCCCAGACACACACATGTCCGTGGAGTACCAAGAGTCACATCACAGAACATCTGCTTTTGCAGACACACTAAACCACACATACTAAAAATACATATATTTTTTTAAAGGGTGAGGGCTGTTTTGATTGCATCAGGAAGGGAAGAGTCCTTAAACCTCATCCAGCTTCCCCTGGGGTGGTACAGCCAGCCTTCCAAATCTTGCTTGGATGCACCAGGCTGTGGGGCTCCAGACTGCAGGACGTTGTGGCAGCAGTATTGAATTTCTGACAGTAAAGTAATAAATTCCCTGCTCTGGGCTCCCAGACTGCACAAACTGCTGGAAATTATTAAAACAGCCTGTCTTATCTCTTGCACTATAGACCTGCTCCAACTTTCAGGGTAAACACAGAGCCAAGAAACAGAGCAGACCCCTACGGAAGGGTTTGAATGAAACTCATCTCTCAAAAACAGGAACCACAGAGGTGCTTCATCCAAAGCTTCACAGCCAAAAAAATCACCCCTCTAGCTCAGGCTGGCAATGGATACACATTAGCTTTGCTGCTTTTCCACTGGAGATTTGGAGATTCATTTCCCTCAGCAAGAGGGAGCAGGAAAAACCCTGCAATTTCCCTGTTGTTAACAGCTTTTCTAGACAAGTCTGAGGCTTTAAGTCTTTGCTACTGATTAGAGCTGGTGCAGAAATGGAAAATTTTTCTTAAACTTTCGCAGAAAAACACAAACCCAACATATGACATCTTTGGCTATAGGAAACCCCCCCCCGGGGTAAAATCTGAAGGGGAAAGACACATTAAGACAACCAGGTGGGGAAAAAAAAAATCTCTTAACTTATCATTTTTCATGAGGCCAGTAAGAGCCCGACTGTCCTTATCTCTCCTGCACCTCTGTGCGAGCTGGGTGAAGGTGGTCATCGGGTTTGGACACTCTTCGAGGTAGGGAATGACAGAGATACAGATGGCTCGTGCAGCGACTTAGCCAGGCAGGCAAAAAAAGTAATAGTTAATTTTTCCAAGTCTTTCTTTTAATCTTTTAAAAAGTCCAGTTTCTCACGTTCATGTCCAGGAATCACCTCCCCATATGGGCAGAGGCTCCTTCTCCAGAAGAGACAGTGAGACACCAAGAGTGTGACTCTACCCTTGAATGGAAGCAACCCTGTCTTTCCCACCACTACATTTATTATAGATGGGCTCAGATATACCCCTGACAGCAGAGATGCTAGCAAGACAACACTACACATTTTCACTTCTTGGCTGTGTGAGCCAGATGCAGCAAAGAGCACCCAAGTCCTTGGCTGTAGGGGCAGAATAATTCCTCCATGCTTACAAGGTCACTCAGGTAAACTTCAGGGACCTTCCTCAAGGTTCTGGTGCATTTCCAGGCTTGAAAGAGATGCACATTTTCTTTTCTGAGATGAGATGCACATTCATCATGCATTTTTCATAAAATCTATCTATATTCATTAATTGGTTGATATGTCCTAGTTGCTGAAGAGAGCTCATGGGATTTGGCAAGGACTCTGAAGTCTTTGGTTCCTCCTCTGTCTGTTGTTACCTGTCCACAAGAAATATCGTTCCTCTGAGAGATGAGAGTCTACATGGTCCACAAGAGGCCAACCCTTACCTCTTATGAGAGAAGAGGCTGGAAATCCAACAAAAAAGTAGGAGGTGTGGCTGGCTGCATTATTTTTTCCTGCCTTACTCTGGGCAAAAACCTCATTTCACTCAACCAAACATTTGTCTTTACAAAAGAAGTGATGCACTTTCAAGAAAGAACATTCTCCACGCATGAACCTACCTCGTTCTGGTCAGGTACATCGTGACAATCCAGAGACAACGTCAACCCAAAGGTCAACCCACAGGCTGGGGTCCAGATCAAGGGGGTCCATGGCCAGATACAAACCAGGGCTAAGCTGGAGACCAAGACTCCTCCACCACAGATTAAAGAGAGGATGAAAGCCTGGAGCCAGGCTTAAATAGGTCTCCTGGGCCATGGGTGTGGGTGGAGGCCCCAGGTGAGGCTGCTCATGGCCATCAAGGCGGGTTGGTGTCCTGGTGTTTGACAGCAGCGTTCTCAGCATGGCTTTGCTGGTTGTCTCAGTTAGCAAGGCACAAACAAAACAGCCAAGGCGAGCAACCAGAATCATCTCCCAACATCTCTTCATTGTGTGTGTGTGTCGGGAAAACCCAAACCCCATCGTCCTTCTGACCTGGCAAGTCCTTGGTATAGCGGAAACATGAGAAAAATCCCAAATCAGTTGATCAATCAGGAAGCCATGAGGCTGTGAACAGTTGAATTTCCCAGTGCTTGGGGACAAGTCACCTTTGGGGGTGCTGGTGATTTTGTGCCACCCCAGAAGCAATTTGAATCAGAGCCCATCCCGGCCATCAGGAAGCTAAAGGGGGTGAGTGCCATCACCCCCAAGGATGGCTTCAGGTCAGAGGTCTCCAAGTGCCCTAGAGAATTGGTGGGACCCAGCTGAGCAGAGAGGACCCGTGTCCAAGCCTCAGTGGCTGGGGCTGGTCTCCAGCCCCTCAGCAGCCCAGGCAGTGCCCGTTTTGGGTGGTCCCAGCAGCTCCTGGTTCCTGTTAGAGGCTTAGTCCCCCCCAAAAAAAATCCAACCAAGGTGATCCCAACCCAGGCTCCTAGGAAACCCCTGCTAAGGAGCATCTTCTGATGGGGTCAGCCACGTGGGCAGAGCCCGAAGGGACCCAGATGTCAGAGCCAGACACATGCCCCAGTTCATCCCAGAAAACATCTCCAGCAGAGCTAATTTCTGCTCCTGGCATTTCCCTCTGCGGCTGGCAGAGGAAAAACCTGCAGAGCCAGGGGCTGGAACAAGAGGTTTCTGGCACGGGCTGGGGATGGCTGAGTTATTCATGAGCAAAGCCCAGAGCCCCAGTCCTGCTGACGTGAGTGGGAATTTTGCCTGCGGTGAGACTGGGGGGGTTGGTTTGCAGGCTGGGGGGCAGGTACAGATTGCTGCACGATGTGGGATGGTGTCAACGCTTCATTACTGACGTTTATTAATAGAAAGCAGAGTTTACAGGCTGCTTCTGCAGATGTTATGCATTCACATGTGCTCGGAGATGGTCCTGGGAGGTGGCAGAGGTGTTCACACGCTCACTGCAGGGTGGCGTGGGGCAGAACCCACCTTCTCCCCACTCCTCCCCATCCTTTGGCCGGGGCTGCAGCGCTTGGACCAGTCTCCGGACCGTGATGGAGCAGAGCGCAAGGGATGCCCATGGCCTCTGCTCTCCCATCCTCTCCGGCCACCTCCAAGGAGGGGACGTGCGGTGCCTGACCCCAGCCGCTGCTGGGGGGCTGTCTCGTGCTTTCGCAAGTGTGAAATCCAAAGTGGCAGTTTGGGGTGCAGCAGCAGAACAACCTCCCTCCTCCGTGTGCGCTCTTCCCAGAGGTCTGAAGAGCCTCTGCTCCTTCTGCTCACACCTACAAGCCCAAACCCAAACATGAGCCTTCAGGAGCCTGGCACCTCTCACCGTAGCTCTTGCCGTGGGATGTCTAAGGTCTGACCTGGGTCCGGTCCAAGGGGATCTGATCACCCGTGGCCAGAGCTCTTTCAAAACACAATCAGCGCTTGGTTTTTCCAAGTTGTGGTTTTGCCTCAAAGAGTCCCCAGGTCTTGCTGTTATTTGGCAATAATCTCTTCTTCTGTCCAAAATAATTGATTTTTCCTGGAAACATCACTGAGAGTCCCCCATCCCTGGCACAGGGCACACCAGCGATGCCGTGGCCAGAGGTGACACCGCGCAGGAGGTGTGATGAGCGGCAGGAGAGGTCCTGGACCCTGGAGCAGGGTGACATTGCCCACCTCGGACCAGACCTACACAGGAAAGCACAAGTTTGTCCAGGACCAGCAAACAAAAGACTCAGGATGGTTTTATTCTGCACAGTGCCTCTGCCCGTGGGATCAGCTCCCTGGGGGTGGGAGATGGAGGAGCAGCCAGGGGCTATTTATATCTTCAGGAGCGGCTGGATTAAACTGACAGAAGAAATGTGCTGTGAAAGCCTCTCTCTTCTTCATACACTATTTAGGAAGCTAGGACTGCAAAGCATCAGCCTTTTTTTTTTTTTTTTTCCTCTCTTTTTTTTTTCTTTTTCCCAGCTGCTGGTGGCTTTTTTTTCCTGGGAGAAAATGCGTGGGGAGCGGGAAGTCCAGGGCGAGGGTGCCCAAGTGCCCTTGCTGGGGCTGCCAGGACACTTTTGTCCATGGTAAAAGTTGGAAGGGTTTGTGTCTTAGTGAGGGCATTGGTTTCTCAGGGGTTCAGACGTTGTCCTGAGCCTGGGCACTGGGTCTGTCCCCACCCTGAGCAGCTTTTTCTCTGCCTGGGTCACTCCTGCAGGAAAAACCCATCTCTCTTCTCCTGCAAAAACCCCTCTCTGTCTTTTTCCCATCTGGCCAAAGGTTTCTCTGCAGGGCTCCTCCTTTGTT
>NW_010146195.1:35448-35664 GCF_000699245.1 Pterocles gutturalis
CCCCTCCCCCCGCCAGGAAGCTGCAGCCAGACCCAGGGCTGCTGGCTCCCCACCACCTCCCTGGCACGCTGGGGGCTGCTCTTAGCACAGCCTTTGTCCAGGACTCGAGGTCAGAGATTCTCTGGTTCCGCATTTTCCAAAGAGGCTCTGAGTTTGTTTTCAAAAAGTTTTGATAATTCCTCTTTTATCTTAAAAAAAAATAAGATAAAATAATAA
>NW_010146196.1:0-745 GCF_000699245.1 Pterocles gutturalis
TGTTCTTTAAGAGGTACACAGAATGTACCATACAGTGCTTCGAATGTCTTTTGCATTGTCCTTTGGTAAACAAACTTCAAATGGAGACTGGTATTTGTAAGTGGGATACATCAAACCAGACGATCAGTGGGATGGCTGATGCCCAGAACAGGTCCAAAGTCAGGGGCAGTCATGGGCAGCAACAGTGAATAAAATTAAATCCTAAATAATTAAAAAAAACCCCACAGGCATTTCCATTATGGGCAGATGATTGCATTTCTTACTACCTGAGGGTTAGAGGTCAGGATTCTGAGTTTATGCTGTGTTTTAGAAAAGGTAACGTTTCCCCATACCTCAGAAGCAGGGGGTTGGAACTTTATTATCTTTAAGGTCCTTTCCAACCCAAACCATTCTATGATCTATGATTCTATGATCTGCAGAAACTCAGAGAAGATGGTGACAATCTGTGCAAGTGGTGATGTTTGTGTCCTTGGGAATACTTTCACTTGGGTCAGTGATCTATGGCTGGAGTTGGACCTCTCTGGTAAACTGAAGGACTGGAGAAAAAATGTGGGATTGGGCTTCTAAATTCTTCAAAAGAGACAATTTATATAGATGCTGAAATGAGGCAGATGAAAGCAGAGGTCTAGGGCAGATTAGAAAAAAGACAGACCAGAGCTTTGAAGAGCCTGAGGCTCAGCAGAGAGGTCTGCAAACAGTGGCTTGTCACATGCCACGGACATGTTTAAAGTTGTTTGTTTTTTTG
>NW_010146197.1:0-36457 GCF_000699245.1 Pterocles gutturalis
TGCCCAGCGACAGAGGCAGAGATTGGTGATCTTGTAGGAGGAGTCTGACACAAAGCTAAGTAATCAAAATGCCACGAGTTCCTGGCACCAACCTCTGTGAGATGCTTTGTGACACTGGGCAGAAGTCTGTTTGTGGTGACGTTACAGTTGGACGGGTGTTTTCTGGCTGCCAGTGAGATGTGGGACTGACAATCTCTGTCGGGGTCTGGGGGAGCCATGGCCAGGGCTTGGCCATGGTGGCTGAGGGTGATACTGGCTTTGTTTGTTGATATTATCCTGCCTTTTACAGCCGCGGTCCCAGTCAGGGATAGGACCAGAGCATGGCACACTCTCGTCCTCAGCCACACACCCAGAGACTGGTGACCTTCTACAAGGACACTTTGAGAAAAGTTAAGGACTCAAGAGTCCGGCAGACTCTAGGCAGGGGTTGCCTCTGGTGACTGAGGGTGGCTTCTCTTTTTCTTTGTAGACATTATCCTTCCTCTTACAGCCACAGCCCCAAAGAAGGACAGGAGTAGACCATGGCGCGCTCCCGTCCTCAGCCATAGAGACAGAGGTGACTTTTCAGAAGGACACTGACACAAAGTTAAGGAATGAGGAGTCTGGCAGAGCCCTGTGTCGTGGTTGCTTGTGGTTATCAAGGGTGGCTGCTCCCTTTTTGTGATATGGAACTTATGGCGTCTGTTGAAGTCTGGGAGGGCCCTGGGCAGGGGTTGGCCATCGTGGTTGAGGGTGATACAGGCTTTGTTTGTTGATATTATCCTGCCTTTTAGAGATGGAGTACCAAATAAGGGCTGGACCAGATCATGGTGCACTCCTGTCATCGGCTGCAGAGACAGAGATTACTTTTTAGAGGGACACTGAGACAAAGGTTATGTATCAGGAGTCTGGCAGAGCTCTGCACAGGGTTTGCATGTGTTTAAGGAGAGAGTCTGCTCCCTTTTTCTTTTTGTATTATCCTGCCTCTTATAGCTGCAGACCCCAGGCAAGGGCAGGGGCAAACCTTGGTACATTTCTATCCACTGCCTCTGGAGTTGTTCAGACAGATATTTCTGCCACTTCCTGTAAAGCCTTTCAGCTAAGGTCAAGGAAGCACACTCAACTCCAGTCTGAGGTACTCTGTGGTCCCACGTGTAGCTGGACACTCCCTGCATCTGTCGTCAAGTGGATATCTGAACCACCTCTCCTCTATCTGGGACATACTGTGAAATGAAATTTTCTGGTAATAGTTCTTCTTCGTGTGGTCTTTTCTTAAAATCCTTTTGGGGTATTTCCTTATTGTCCCTCTTTATTTTATAGATCTTTTCACTTGTGTATGTATATATACATATAATTATACATATGCATAGCATATCTTCATCTTCCTTAAGTGAAGGAAGTGGGGAGACAGTCAGAGGGTGCTCTGAGAACGTGTGGGTATGATTGTTTCAAAACGCAGAGCCTGGCACTTTACAGAACAGTGTGAGAACCTTTGGGGTGTGAGCCAAGAACCATGTGGAGTGGAATGAGGCAGGAGTTAGAGGTCAAGCTCTGGTACAGGGGCTCCGTACAGACCTCACTAGTGGGTCTTTTTTTGTCAAGTGCACAACTGGGGTGTTCTGCACTTTGTCTCTGGGAATTTTCAGCTGAGGCCATCAAAGGAAAACCCTGACTATATATAACCCAAATCACCTTCCCATGTACTCCTAACCCCTGCAGCTGTAATATCTTTTCCAGTTAAGTAGAAAAAGATACCAGGTACCATTTAAACCTTTCAGAAAATATAGTTGGGAAGCTAAGCAGTCACAAAAAAACATTTTGCTGACATTCCTTTCTCTAAGTCTTATGTGACCATGCAGGCATATTCATTAGTTTGACAAAGTCAGAGCTTTACATATGCATTCATTACCTAAAGCAGCTCTCGTTTCAGGAGTTTCATCAGTTTCACTTCTTCCTTGTGTTCGCACCAATGTAACAGATTAAGTCATGTTTGTATCTCATGCATGATCTATTGGCCTTTTTCCCATTTTAAGCACAGTAAACACACTTCCATCAGAAAAAACACTTGCTAAATCAATGGTAACTTTTCTTCAATAGGTAATAGTATCCAAAAATGTAAATTAGGTGATACTACGGAAAGAACACAACAAAAATTGAAAATAATATTTGGGTGACAAATATGTGGCCTCATATATTTGGCTTTCTAAGGCATTATATAGAGGCAGACAAGGAAAGTTTGGGCAGAACAAAGCTACACTGAGCATAGAATCTGTAAGGATTTAAATTGTTTTGTTTAGTAGGGAACAGGAAAGACCTGACAAAGCAGAGTTAAGAAAAAAGTAGAGTTAAGAAAAAGTAGACTAAGCCCTTCTATGAGAATATATAAAACTATATAAAAGTACAAAAGGAGCTATCCTGTTAGGTGGTGTCCAGCCTACAGAACAAATTGACATTGAATGTTATTAAGATTTAGATGAGCGACACTGGGAGTGTATTTTTGGCTATGTGTGTGTACAGTGGAATTCCCCCAGGTTAATAGAAGTATGGAGATTAATAGCAAAAACATGATACATGTATTTTACATCTGCATAGCTTTGAGGTATTCACATTAATAAAAATATCCCTTCCTGTAGTGGTGGCAGGTGTTGATCAATTGTTCAAGCAGCATGTTCTGCTTAAATCTTTGATGCTGTTCTCTAGCAGTAAAACACCCTCAGTGGTCAGCTGTCCCCATTGCTCTTCCCCCCTCACAATTCTTTACCCTGCCTCTATCGGCAAAGGTAGAGCATAATACTGATCAAATGCTCATTCCCCTGAAGTAGTCATGAAAATTTTCCTCTGTAGTATTTCTTGCACCACTGCAGGTACATTATAGGAAACACTTCCAGAGGGAGGGTGAGGACCTGACTGAGAAACTCATCCAGATTATGCAGCAATTCTTATATGAGTTTTTATTCATTAGCATGTTTTCCCTTCTTCCTTCAGCTCCAGCCTCCAAAACTGTACAACTGCAGCTCACCTTGTGGTGCTCAGTCACATCTAAAAAGTGAGTAACCCCTGGAAAGGAGTTAAGTGACTAAAAAATCCTTAGAAAGCAGAAGAACTAGATGAATCTAGAGCAGACTGAAGCAGCAACATGCTCATTAAAGCAATGGGGCATATTCAATTTTTTATAAAGTTGACAGCAAACAGTTCAGTGCAAGCAGAGGAAAGCTCTGTGTCTGGGTTTTCGTAAGAGTGAACAACCTCGTGCTGAGATCTGCGCTCTGTTAAATAATTCCTCCTGAGCTCACCACTGCTTGCCCATTGGCTTTCAGCAGCAGACGAGTCAAAGAGCAGACCTCTAAGACATAGGGGCTTTCCACAGAGGTTAGGAAGTTTTAAAACACAGCATGAGAAGCTGTGAAAGTGCTTAAACCAGAAGGTGTCATTCAGCACAAGATCACTGGTTTGTGATCTCATTTGGAGTGTGGATACTCATGGAAGAGACAAAAATTTGAGCTCAATAGTCATTTTTACAGGGCTTCACCAAAGCACCGAAGAAGCTGATACATACTTTTGACAAAAGTTTTCCAGACTTTGCACCCTTCCAAACTCTACACAACCTGGTCTTTTTTTTTTTTTTTTTTTTTTTTTTTGGTCTTAACCAAATGAACTTACTTACCATGGGGACTCCTGCTTCCTCACCACCCCCAAGCTTTCATAATTCTTGTGTCTTTAGAACCAGAATAAGATCAGTGTATCTTTAACACAGTAATAATACGAGTCAAGCACTACAAATTCTCTGTGCTTGCCCATCGACTTCTCTTACTACAAACCCACAAGTACTGTCTTCCTAAAAGCACCTGTCAAGTAATCTGCTTTTTACTGAAATGTGACTGCTACTGTGTACTATTTTTAAAATGGCTTGACAGAATTGCTAATGTTCTCATTTCTTCAGGATATTTCCTAATACTTGTAGCCTTTTCATGTTTCTAATTAGGCCAGTAATGGTCCCTGAAGTTAAACCAATTAAAATTATTTACTGTGACACATAGTATGGAGATAATTATCTGATATCTGAATCCAACTTCTGCTTACTTCGCAACATTACTTAATAGAAAACAGGGAAACTGGTGCCCGTGCTTTCATTTTACTTGTCTACCAAATGTGTTTGCCCTATAGCAAACTGTTTAAATAAAGCATTAAAATCTTTGCGGTGCTAATCAAAATGTTTAAAATCCTCTCACACTTCCTTTATAGTTCTGAGAAGCATATAAAACTCTTCCACCTTACCTTTTACGTTATAGTTGCTGACCAATGTAGTATTATACCCACATTGTACACAGATAATGCAGCTTATGCAGTTTCTAAAAACGTTTCTAGCTTTTTTGTTTCTCTTGAAAATGTGCATGCAACAAAATAAAGACTTGAAATTTTTAGGCTTAAGAACACAGTAAGGTGGTTTTTTTTTTTCCAATAAAAATGTTTAATATCCTGACATGATTTAGGTTACATGTCACATTTTCCTTAGCTGGGTTATTCTGGAAAAGTGAGGAATTGAGATGAGAGGATTTTCAGACATACCATGTTCCATAATTAAACATTTTAAATTTATCCAAAGTTCACTTGGAACTTGCTAATTTAAAAACCTCATAGCAGGAGGGGAAAGACACATGACAAAAAGAAATGAAAAGATTCACAAGATTGATAGTGTTTTTCACTAAACTAACCACCACCAGAGAACTCTCCTCAAAAAAACAAAAAAAAACCAAAAACCTCTACACCACAAATTCTGTATTTGGAAACAATTTGGCCTGTTTGCAAAGTGAAACTGGTTGAAGTCTTCACACAGAAACTTGAACCAGTAAAAGAATTTCTATTTTTTGCTGAAATCTGTCAAAAGCTGCAAATTGCAATAATCTAGAAAAGTATTCAGCAAACTACAGGGACAAGCCAAGACGACTTCCACACGAGAGGATATCACTCCTGTAGCACAGACAGTGGGAAGATGCTGTGTTTGCTTTGTCAAGTTCTCTGAGCTTTGTGGCCAACCTGAAACCTAAATGGAGTGTTTATGGGTTTCTCTAATTCAAATTTAACATCTCATTTTTTTCACTTCTCTGGTAACTGAAAATGTGTACATGAACTCAGTGTGCAAGAAATTTACTCCGCTTGCAAGGCTGGGAGAATCGAGGCTGCAGAAACACATGCAAAACAGACAGCAACACAGCCTGTTCCCCTCCCTGCTCCAGGGATGGGACTTCTGAGGGGTGATCAGCACTTGGTGCTCAACTCATCACTGCGCTGTGTTAAAAGTCAGCTATATCTATAGCTTAACATTTGAGGCATTATCAGCTATATTGTGGTTTGTGTGTGAGGCACAGGAGGAAAAGTTACAGAGTCACAGAACTTTTTTTTCCCCTGATTTTAATTCATTGAAGATACAGAAAAATATGAGGAAACTATGTTTAGGGATATAACCCTCCTTTCTCAAAGATTTCAAAGCAATGATTTAAATTTAAATATATAATGTGTAAACATATTCCTACATCACCATTACCTAATTCCTTCTACTTCATTCAATTTTTGCTTACATCAGCAGTCTTTAAGGTGCCATCATCTTGTACTTAAATAAGCAAAGAAGTTGCAGATATTGTTAGACATTGTTAGACATCGTTCTTATGGGGAGATAATTTCAAGTTCTCAGTCCTGAGAAAGGGTATCGAGTGAGCTTGTGGACAGTAACTACTCTGTACATCTTAATTTACTTAATATTTCTTTCACCCTCTTGTCATTGCTAACTAATTCAGATACTTAAGTTCTTTTATCTTACTGATCACCAAAGCTAATTAATTCTTGTCTGCTCATGGTGCTATTGAGAGCAAAGGAATGTGCGCCAATTCCTGTCACCAAGGAGTTAAAAACTCCTCAGCCTTCACTCTGGAAGCTTTGCTCCTGTGCCCTTTTAGACAATGACAAGCTGTTAAGTGTAAAACTAATTAACATTTCAAAAACTGGTGTTAATCAGTAGTACTCAGATTCATTGAGAGCCCTGTTCTTTTTATACCATAACTTCCAAATTATTGTGGCAATTTGAGCTGCTGTTTACTGGATCGAGCACGCAAAGAAACCTTTCAAGACTAAAGTCACTAGAAATACATCACTGGTATGTTTTTTTAATATCTTCCCCCAAATCTGGTCTTTATTCTGCTGTTCCTCCTCCTTCCCTCCCCCATCATTCCGTTGAGTGGCAGAGCTGATTCTCCGTTGCTTTTATTGTTGTACCAAAGGACACATTATATTTTCGATAACAACTGATCACCACTGTCTATTAGACGAATGTTGGTGAAATCTAAATTAGACATCTCCTGAAAGCCTGTCCATGTGATTTTTTTATATGTTGAAAATAATAAAGAAGTTTACTTGCCATGTTTGCAATTCCGATTTTGAAAGCAGAATGATCATCATAATTTCACTCTTTAGAAACTGGGGGAAAATTTCTCTCCTAAAGAAACTAGATTCCTTGGGCCCACTGTTGGATGCAAGTCCTAATATGCATTTGGACGTGATCTAGACGCTGAAGCACTTCAGCTCCTGAAACAGATCAAAATGGAGAACTATCAACAATTTGTAAATGTGAAACTGTGCTCTCATGATCCAGGTGATAATGGCAGACAGCTAGATATTTGTGGAAAAGGAAGAAAGGGGTGAAGGAGGGTGCAAGCAAAGTCTTCAAAAATCTATGTGGGTGATCCATCTCTACGTTAGGAGCACCAAAAGAGGAAGTGACAGCACAGCTGACTTCTGTGGTCTGCTTTCGTTAGCTTCAGGTTGGAGAGAGTGGAATGTGTACTCGCTGCGTTTCTGCGGACAAAAAATTGCTGTGAGGAGGGGGTCTTATATTTTCTCATATTTCAGTAATTCACAGCTGAAACTTGAAAAGTGGTGATCGATTTCCTCTGAAGCATTGTTTCTATCAACTGGGTAATATATAGAAAACTGACATTTACAATGAATGTAACCAAGATTTTAAATCAATAGGACTGAGCGAGCTTTGAGGGCAGAATGAAGTTGTCAAATGAACCAAAATTCAGATTGAGCAAGATCCAGAGGTAGCCCAGCTGCATTATTAAGAGAATGTGCCCCTCCAGCCTCAGGTATCAGATGTATCCACTGAAGTGCTGGAACTTCCACAGCCCCATGGAGGAAACAGACTTTATCTCCAGAGCAATGGAGCAAGCCTCCTACTTCAAATTTTATACACCAAGGCAGACATAATGAACAGATGTGCTTAGCAGAACCTTGGAATTTGGTAGGGATGGGTGGACTTAAAGGGAGACTGGTGTTTATGTAGACATCTGATGAAAAATAAGTCATGCTCATTGAATTTAGTTTGACTATTCAGTTTTAATTTGGAAGCTGTATATTATTGTATTGAGCTCTGTCGTGTTGCTGATTCAAGTATATCACAAGGCAGCCTCTCGGTGTTCTTGTGGGGTGATTGATGCAACATTCTGCAAAAGTATAAGTGAGTACACTGCATTTCAATATCCACTTTTTTGTCTACTACTTGGTATGAAAACACATTTCTCAAAGGAATTAGTGACATTAAAAATGCACCCCAGTCCTAAATTTTTTTTCTAAAGCTATAGAAATCCCATCACTAGTCAATATCAGATGTTGCACTTTAAGATAAGTTCATAGTCTCTGCTTCAGTAGAATAGACACACCCTACTTCCAGGAATTGGACTGTCTGATACCTTAATCTTCTCTACAGATGTTATCAATGAAGGCACTCTCGCGGCTAGAAAAAAAGTTAAAAGTTTTATTTTGTTCGTAGGTGGGGAATAAGCAAGCAGTGCTGGGGGCAAGGGGAGCATCCGCTCTACCAACAGGTGCACCTTTCCACAAAACCTGTCCCTCTATTTATTGCCCGAAATGTTGCATATCCATTAAGTTTCACCATTTAATATTTAATATTCATTTAATATTCATTTCCCAGCCCCGCCTAGCCCAGCTTTGTATTATAATTAGCTAAAGAGTCCTTTAGGGGTCCGAGGAGACTCCTTTATCTCGTGGCCTTGCGGGTGTTTTATTCTCTCATCTCATTTTGATTAGCAGTTCCTTCCCTTATCATCACAGTTTTTGATCCTCTTATCCTGTCTTTTCTGTTTCTTCCATCCGATTTCTGCTGGCAAACTGTAGTTATTTAGAACTGGAATCATGTGGGGAAGAGGGGATGCATGAGAAATTCCAGCAGAGAAATTCCAGCAGGAATTTACTTCTCCATCACTGTTTGGTACATGAATTCATACACTCTGGAGGGGGTGGGGGAAGCAAAGCTGTCTCAAAACCTATTTGTGTTAATGTACATACATCAACATAGAGAAATAAGGAGAATGCGCCTACGAATATTTTAGTATAATTTCTTTAGTATAAGACTAAATCCACAGTTAAACAATATATGATTACATCATTCAAAAACTTCTTTAAACAGAGGAGCCTTGTCCTATAGCCTGAAGGGGAAATTCAGTTTCACAGTCTCTCAGCTGAAACACTCAGCTCTTTACCTCAAGCACCTCCACTGAATGAACTGTAAAGGGAGAAGCAAGGGAGGATAGACCCAGGTAATACTCCACAGATTAGCATCTAAACATGTCCTGAACCCAAGGCAGGTCCATGGCATCTCTGTCTTTGTGAGAGCAATCCTTTGTTTTAAGCACCTTCTCACTCACAGTGTCTTCAACCATACAAGGATTGTAAATACTAACGGGAAGCTCCCAATGTGTGTGCTTTCCAATGCTAAAATTGGCCTCCGTGTATGATTCAGTTGCGATGTTGTAGAATGATGTGCAGTTATACAGAAATGCCGTACTGCCTGAGGAGGTACTGCCCTGCGCCCAAGGAAGGCGCCAGCTCAGCACAGGAACATCATCATGCCCTTTCTTTCCTACTCTGCATTTCAACTGTGTTTGCTGGAGAGAGGTTGTTTTGTGTTGTCACATCTTTCCTGGAAGTTACATCATTACATACTTTCAGACATTTAAAAAAAACCTGCAACACAGATTACAATTCAGTCAGTAGCGTTAATGAGACTGCTCAATTCAAGTGCCCTTATCTTTGGTCTCTGATTTTTTTACAGCCAAGTCAAATACCCTTTCTGTCTTGAGGGGGAATTCTTTCACACAATCCCATCACTGTCCCTTTTCTTTCATTACTAAACTGCAAGAAGAATCCTTGAGAAGGGAGATTTCTGGGCCATGGCTGCTGTAGTTTTCTCCAACACAACAGCATGAGAGCAGCTCTTCTCCATTTCTTCTAACATGAATCATAACCTAATATACCACAGACATTCATTTCAATATAACTCATTTTAGTCCTACAAAATGCATTAAGTCAAAGGGTCTACAAGCACTAGTGAAAACATTTGCTTTGCCATCACAATGTGATGTCACAATGCGATCAAACTGAATATATCTGTTCCATTTCAGGTAACCTGAAGACGAACTGCTTGAGGAATTTTGTATAAAATTCAGGTGGTGTGGAATCTTACTAAGGCTCTTTTCTCAAGAAGCATATTACACTGAAGTTTTCAAACTTCGGATTCTTTTACAATTCCAGAGGAACTGTGCTTTAGTTTTTTCTAAGTCCACATCCAGGTGATTTTAGTTACTGTGCATATGTTTGCTAAACCAGCAACTTAAAGAAATACACCTGTATCATATAAAGTAACCTTGTAATACTGTCTCAGCAACAATCAAGGTTTTCCAAAAATTCATATTCAGGAAAGTGTATATAAAAGTAATTCCTCAAATGCATTGAAGTTTAGTACTGGGGATTAATTCTGGGACACTTAACTTTTAAATTGCTCTACAAAAAAATGAAGTATTGGAGAGATTTTTCTCCAATCAACATGTTTTGAATGGGTTAACTGGAGTGATTTTTTTCCTGCATCTGAAAACAATTGTCCCTTGCTTGTCTATCCTCACCCTTTTCTGCCTTGAAGTAGAAGTACCCATGAAGCCTCAAGCAAATGTAAAGAAAAGGGGCATTGTTGTGTAGGCACCCTCAATGATGATAAAGAAGTGTCTTTTCAGTGGATCACTGACTCCACTCCTGCCTGACAGAGATGCAAAACCATTTCAGACTGAGGAGTCATATTACTTCTGCTCTTTTCCATAGTTTTTTCTTTCTTATGACAAAAGTTAAGTTCAGATGTTACAGTTTTCAAGAACATTCTGTGTTATACCTAGAATCATAAAGATCAGAAGAACAAATTATTTGGCAACCATTTGGATGAAAATTTACCTTCATTCTTGGTCCTCTGGAAAGCTGCAGGGTACTGAAACTAACAAAGCAATTTGAAGAAATATTGCTGGTGTGAAATCTTGAATTTGATGTGAAGGGCACTTTTAGAGGATAGCAAAGTATGTATTAGGGAAGAAGAAATGGCAGCGGAAAAAAATCTGCAGGCAAAACTGTAGTAAGGATAAGCACTGTATCTATCAATGAGGTTTTCACGTTCAAAAGTTTGCTCATCAAAATGTCACTTTTTATGTATTTCACTAAATGCTGCAAATCCAGCAAGTATCCTTCTGACAGAGAGGTGCTGAAGTATTTTGTGCAAATAATTAAAAAAAAAATCATGGATGCACTAGCTCATTATACACCAGCTCCTTGGGACCTTCTCCTTATTCTAAATATAGCTGTGACGTGTCAGCTTTTAATTCCTCTTACATAGCACTGTGCAGAGCTTGGCGAAGAAGTCACACAGATTTGCTGAAAAAACCTCAAGACATCCACACTTGTGCATCCACAGGAACGGGAGGCCAGAGAGGCTGTTCATGCCACTCAAGAGGAAAGCAGTTCTTTTTCTCGGCAGCTGCTGGTGCACTTCAATACTAGTAAAACCATGATTATTTACACTACAGAAGCATTTCTGACCCTCTGCAGGCAGTTTAAACTTTTAGGTTTATCTTTTCTTTTTTCCCCAAACAAAGTTCTTGTAGTCATAATTTTTCCTCAGTTAGTTTCTTGGAGAAAAACATAATACTTTTATGTGTGTTATGGGGATGAGGTGAAGTGTATGTCAGCAATTTTGTGTAAATAATTGATTTTATTATGCTTTGCAAGTGAAAATCCATACATCTGTCCTTTTCACCGAGTTATGCTGCATTAATGGTGGTACTGTAAACACTGTATCGTGAAGATTTTGCTTGGGAACAATTTTTTAAAGAAGAATTCTGTGAAGTGTGTCGACAGTCTCATTTAACCATTTTTATCCTCTCTTTACATGCCAGATAGAAAGGGCATGATCCTTCCTGGTGCTCACATCAAGAAGTTCTCTCAAAGAAGCTGACCACAATCCTCTTGCAAGTTCGCAAGATTCAGGTTTTCCAGACTCCTGGACCTCTCCTGAGCTCTCAGAAGATAACACTGGTGGATCTCATTGCAGATGGTAGACCTCAGAAATTAAACATATACCCATCCCTTGCTTAATGAATACATAAAATTCATGTTCATAAACTTCCACGGGTATTTTTACAAGCTCTAAACCTCTCTGGCAGGTCCTGAGGTTTGGCCACCCACCTGGCACTGCACATCCTTCTCTGTGTTGCAGCCCCATCGATGTTGCCCACTCCCTTTCTGCCTGGTCCAGCATCTGAGCCAGCCACCCTGGGCACCCGAGGGATGAACTTGGCAGCTTGACAGCCCAGATGCTGAGCTGTAGCATGCCATTTTCTAGCAGCAGCAGCATCTGGGTGTTTGGTTGGCCTTTTATCCGGCTCATGCTGGCTGTTGCGGTGGCTGTAGAAAGTCTGTGAGGCTGGCAAAGGAGGAGTCTGGTGGTCTATCTAGTGCTTGCAAATGTAATTTTCGTATTAATTCGTATTTAATTGCCATAAATTTATCCCCCATATTTTCTGTGTTTGCCCTTGCTAGCCTTCCTTTTGCACTTACATTTCCCTACTCCTGAAAAACCGTAATGAAGTTATTTTGTGGTCAACATATGTGTTCATAAGATACTTATCTGCAGTGAGAGGCCTCCCACTTCTTTCAGTTTCAGGGTCTAATTTTAGACCCAGATGATCACAATCCAATTCATATCTCATATTCTTTATTCATTGTTTTATTCAAAGAACAAGATTATTATAGTTTAACTAGTAAGGTTTTTGTCTTTCAATCAGAATATTAAGATGTCATGGATTTCTGTTTTTAATATTTCTCTCAGGAAATCAGAAATACCTATTTACTTTAAGGCCTCTCCAAAATGAAACCACATGAAGCAAGTTGGAAAAGTGCTCTTTTAGTGCTTATTCTCTGCCTTAAATTAATTTCCCCTCTGTGCTGTCCTCCCGTAGCCCCCAGAAATAAAACTTTATGTCTCTAATGTCCTCATGTTGACAAAGTTTAATATTCCTTCTGTCTTTTGCACAATTTCCTTTGTGTTATTAGTAAGTATAATAAATAGCTATAAATGGTGCTTCTGGCGAAGTCTTACAATGGAAAATGGTAACACTTTAAACAGTACTTAAATTTGGATGAAGTAAAGCAGTAGATTATTCTGCAAATAGATGGTGAAGTTTCTGCCCACCTCTTTTGTTGATAGCTTTGTGATGTGAGCACAAAAAAAAAAAAAAAAAAAAAAAAAAAAAAAGAATGTAAATAGGCTGGACGTCCTTGGTATGCAAAATACAGCTCCCTGTATGATAAGATATGTGACACCTATCTCACAGACAGGAGCTTACAATCCTGTTCATTAATTTTATCACTAACATAAACTTTTAATATGCATATGATCAGTATATGGGACTTCGAGGGCAGCTTAAAGTGACTGTAACCTGTAATTACTGCTCCTGTACTTGATTATAATAATCTGATTGCAATTATTCAGTGATTTTAATACAAGCCCCAAGCTACATAACAATAATTCAAGTGCAGTGATTGGGAACATGTTTCTGTTTGGCTGTGAAATGATGTTTTAATCCGCACTGATTCAGGGATCTGGCTATAGTTCTATTCATGTAATTAAGGCACATTCATACGGCCAAGTAGAATAACTTTAGTTTGAAGTGAATTTAATTAATTCAAAGACTCTGTATAAGTCAAAATGGATCATAAGCATGAATTCCTTAGATAGGAATAATAAAGCAAAGATAGCAGTGTTTGTCTGGTTTGGCCATTACAATGAGCTGGCTAATTTTTAGATAAAGACGAACAAGCACATGGGAAGATGGGAGGAACCTGCTCGCAGCATTTTAGCGGAGGTCAAGAATTACTACTGAAAGTTGTATCGTTTCCATGTTTTTGACCTGGCCCTGAGCTTAAGCCCATGATCAGAAGCAGGACTTCTGTGAATGCTTTCTTTCGATAGAAATTTTCAGTGAGCCCAAGTTTTAAATGAGACTAACCTCTGAGGTCTATCTTGTTAATTGTCTCCTAGACCTTCACTTAAAAAATTAAAATTCAAATTAAAAAATTTTAGGGATCTACGTCAAGACTACTCTCAAGCAACAGAAGTGTCTGCAAGTAGAAGACTGGACTACTTTTAAAAATCCCCTTTCTGAAGACAACAAATAAGATGCTACAAAAATGCAAATGCTCCATAAACAGATGCATTAAATGAAATTTACTTTAACATATGATATGAAAAGTACATTTTTTTCTTTATAATAAAAAGAATTTTCTTTAAATAAAACATATTTATGTAATAAGCCAGTGCTTTTTAAATGTAACTGGATTTTGTTTGTATCAAAGAGGAAAGCAAATTACTTAATTACAATACTTTTCCTATCAGTTCTTTCATTTCTTACCTGAACTGAAAAAACTTGCTCGCCCACAAGAGATAAAGAAAAAACAAGCTAATCCAAGAGCATTTATGGTGGCATGGGGATCACATGCACTGTTTACACAGTGACGTCCTAGGTTTTCTGTATTTGTAGTGGTACTTGGGAATGAGAGCATTTAAAAAAAAAAGAAACGACAAAACTTGAAAACAATTTTTAAAACTACAACAATATAAAATAATGGAAAACATCTTATATCAAGCTATTTATTTGTGAGAAACATTTTTTTCCCCCACTACTATTACGATCCTCTCACAGAAGCTTATCTTTTCTCTTATTGATATGATCCTAAATGTATAGTTTACTGATTGTCTGTGAAATTTGTGTTGCTAATAAATCAATAAATCATTTTGATCCTGATTTAGTTTAAACTGTGTGAACTGAGCTTTTTTAGACCGTGACATTTGACAACAACAGAGGAAAAAATCATGTGCACTTCAGATAGTAATTTCTGAAGTTGATCAAATTCTTATGCCGGGTTTTAGGTACTTCCAAACCCATAATACTGCCCTAAGGCTAGTTTGATATCTGATCTTCTGTTCCAAGAGAAAACTCTGCCGTGACAAAATATCTGGTTTTGCAATGAACCTTGCATGGAAGAAAATTAAAGGCATTTTTAATTTTTGTTAAAAAATAAATTTGTTAGTTTTATTAATGCTACAGAAGGCAGGCAAAATGTCTGGTTATGTAGCAAATCAACCAATTTTAGCCTTCTGATTGTTGGTACTGTGTCACAAAAATTCTGGAGAGGCTTCATTGACAGTGAACAGATGATGAAAAGGATTAGGTTGCACATTTAGGTGTAAGGGCCACTCGCTCCACTGCATGATAACTTAAAAAGTTATGTTACCCTTATGTACTACATCTACTAGTGCCTCTTGCTCAGAGGCAAATAAATCATCCCTAATAATTAAACGGTAGCTACTCACAGTAACAACAGATGTCATGTAATTGTGATAAAAAGAATCTTTACACCTTCACAGGCAGGATATACTAAAAGTTAAAGAACGAATGAGACTGTGGCTACATCTGCTTCACCGGTTCCTTGTATAAAAATGTTGATCAAATCTAAGTAATTGGTTTATATATTTAAAAAGTCCACAAGTAAAATGGGCTCAAATACTGAACTTTGAATAGCTTATGAGAGGCAAATCTGGTATTTGATCTTTGTGCTTTTTTCTTGGCAGAAGTTAGAGAAGTTTGAGAATTGTTAATTATTTTATTTTATTTTATTTTATTATTTCATTTAATTTCATTTTATTTACTCATTCATTTTTTAATAAATGCTGCTGAATTCTCTCTCCTTCTCTGTGTTTTTTCCTTTTTTTTTTTTTTTTCTTCTGATAGACTTTTGTGAGTAGAATTTTAAAATGAGAGAAGGTTGCTGCAGCACTGAGATTTGCTACGTCACTGCTTGAGGCCTCTTCCACAAGCCATCTGTGTCAAAACAGGCTTGCATCCCAGTAACTGATGCAGTAAGAAATCTTTTCCACCTCTTGTCACGCGGTTATGACAATGTGGCTGAAATTTCTCTAGGAAATGAGCTCCTGATGTTTTGACATCTGCTGGTATGAACTTCAACATCCCTTTCATTCATGCCAAACAACAACAGATTTAAAAAATACAGTCCCTGCCTGTAAGCATTTAAAATCAGCACTTAGCAGGTGTTAAGGCAAGTATTCTCACCAATATATGCTCGTACATTTGTAAAAATTATGCTCCTTAAGCATTTTGGCAACAAAAATTCAAACATTTAGTAATTTTCGTGACAGTAACCAAGCAAATGTTAATCAAGATCCATGAATGAATCACAAATTGAACACAGTCACATTTGTGGAAATTACAGAGATTTCTGCAAGAATCCTCTGTTTCTCCAGTGTGTCACCAGCTTCAGTAGTGGCAATTGTGGATCCAGGTCTAAAAATGGAGTTAAGAATCTGTCCACTGTTTGTATGAATGTTCTCAAGGACATTATTAATACCGCTTGTGTTCCAAAGTACATTTCATGACAGAGTACGATTTATTTGGACACTGAATCTTCACTTGGCACTTTTCCTGATGTGTCAAGTACCAAGCTACCAGTAAGAAACATATTTTAGCAATATTTTAAAGGCTTAAGCTACTGCATTTCTGTTGTGAATTGCCATTATGATTGTGTAAAAATGAGAAAAGAACAAAACGAGTAACAGACAGACTTTTTGAACAGGAAAGCAGATGAATTTTCAAAAAATTAAAAAATTCTTTTCTCCTGTCCTAGTTCATAATGATGTCTTTTCTTGGAAGCTCAGTAGATATCTAGTTCAGTTTAGATTACTGACAGGGCAAAGATTTGAACTCAACTTCAAAATATTTGTCAACCCTGACTGTCTACTCAGTAATGATCACAGAACTGTGAAGCGATAACAGGGTGTTGTCCAAGATGTCCTGTACTAAGAATCACTAATTAAGGACTTGAAAAGTATTATGCTTTTTTTCATTTATTAACTAAGGTTGTGTGACGTGGGAAACAACTTTTTCAAATCTTTTTAGAACTAATGAGCACATTTCAAGAGATTACTACCTTGTGCTCAACTTAACCAACTTCTCAACCACTGCTCCAAGGGAATCACATGAGTACTTGACTTCTGTAAGATTTTAACAAGAAAAACAAACTTCATAAAACTTAATCACATTAGTTAAAGCTGTAAGGATGTTTTAATACCCTTCCTTAAGCCACCTAGTTCCATTACCTGAAACCCATCAACATAATCCTTCCTTAGAAAGAAAGGAGTGAGTCAAATTGAAAAGATTTATAATTGAATTATCCTCAGTCTTGGAGCAATTAGAACCATTTTTTATTGGAACACCTAGATATAACCTTGACTGCTTCTAATTAGTCCATCAACTCAGATAATAAGAAAATGCAGGAACAATTTTACAATGTTGTAAAAATTGAAATGAGTTCAATATTGTTGCATGTGTGTTGTAGGAAGACATAGTGAGAGAACGCAAATCAAACGGAATGTAAAACTGGTACAAAATAAGTCCTTTAAGGAGTACCAGGGAACTTTTGTTCCTATAAGTAAAGTCACACATTCACTGTTTTAATTATGGCCTTCTTTTTGCAACTTACCACATTTTATTTTCAGATCGTGTTTCTTATGTCATAAACTGTTACAAAAATTATTACTGGAAAAGCTTAAAAAAATTAGGTCTGCAAAACTTCTGAATTATGAACCTACTAAAAATAATATTTTCCTGTGGTTTTGTTCGTTGTCAGTTTTTGTGGAACTTTCAGTTTCACATGTGAGAGTCAAAGGCAAATGCAGGAGTATTACAGAGTTCACTACAGCAGCAAGTAAATAAAATTAGATATAAACCTGAATTTTTTGTTCCACATTTTTCTTTTGTTTAGAATCCCAGATTTCCTCTTGAAGTTTTATTGTATTGCCTTCACATCAGAAGAGCTGACTTCAGAAGATGAGGTGCTATGGAATTAGATTTGCATGGACCTGTTTCTTTATCTCTTGTTATTTGAGTGTGGGTGGTTATTTTCATTCTTTTTTGTGATTATAGCTCTAGAGTATGGGAAACTCTTCAAAAAGCAGGTTTTCCGTATCTTTGTATTTACTCTGCTGTTAATTTAATGTAAAAAAAGAGTCTTGGACAGGGAAAAAAAAAATTGTTAGCTGTCACAGAGGAGTGGAATAATATAGTGTATTGTCCCTAATGACAATGTGCATTTAAATGTGTTGAAACAAAATTCTTACCCTGAGCATAAATGAGATTTTATATTGAAGTTCAAACTTAAGCTTAACATTTTCACACAACCTTTTAAAAACTTATTTTAAACTATTTGAAGTACTTACTTTCACAGTAGGAAACAACTCTAGAAGTTATATTCCTGCTTAACTTTTCCATGGAGACCTGTCTTGTCTTCTTCTTTGTAGCCGTAATGTGCTATGGCCACAGTGGAACCCAGAACAGAAAAATGAGCCATGAATACTCAGCTCCATTGGGGATAAACACAGGAGCTTTACCTCCCAGTACAGCAAATTCCACCCATTTCACCACAAATCTTGCTGTGTGCAGTGTTTGGCCAGGTATTTGGGTCATATGATTGTTCAAACTATCAGCCTTTTTATTTTAACAATGACATTTTTTTAGGTCAAACCTTTCAAATGTATCAAAATGACTTATAGACCTAAATCTCACTAATGTGAGATCAGAACGTGCCTTCAAAGTCAGTGGTAGCTTACAAAACATTACCTGTACTCTCCTTCGTTGCAGAAAAAACTTGCATATGTGATCTTTGGAAAGTGAGGAGTCTGCTCGATGGACACCTCGTGAATTTTTTCAGCAGTGGAAAAATAACTGTATTATAGAAATTTATCATAATTAATTAGCTCTGGGCTACTTCTGCTGCTGGATGAAGATTCAGTATTTTGTGTCTTGTGGAATACACTTGAGAGCCCTTAAAGGGCCAAACAGCTAAAAAAATTCAAATTATGTTATCTTTTGAATAGTCCCATGCTTACTGGTTCAAATGTAATGATTCAAGAAGCTTGACTTTTTTTGTAATCCTGCACTACACAAAATTCCCTATAGGGTATCCTTATTTCACAGGAACAAGATGGCAGAAGTAAATCAAGACTATATGATCTATTGCTCTTTTCTTTGACCTTGTTGCAGTGGAGCAATACATTAAAACTACTTTGTCCATGTAGCATTTTTTAGGCTAATTTCTGTCAAAGTATGTTTCAAACTTATTTTGTTTATTTTGAAAATAATTGGTTGTTCCAATGTAGCAACAGGTACCTAGTGGAGAAAAATGATAGCTTCAAAAAGTAATTTGAGGCTCAAATGTCTTTACAAGTGATTCTTTTCTACTTAGATCTAAATATATATGCATAGATCTACTGTGGATATAAGACCTACATTTCTTGTATTAAAAATATGTCCAATTTAATGAACAAATCACCAAGGAATTATTGAGATCGAAGTTGCACATTTTTGAGTTAATGAAGGCTTTGCACCCAAGTCACACAGACATTTGTGTTGTTTTTCCTCTTGGTTCCTCATAAAAATGCTAACTTAGACAGTCAACAGCGGTATTTATAAATCTACTTCAAAACCATTTCAGTGTAAGTTAGGGATCTAAAATCTTTTTCAGTCAGAGGCAAAACCACATTAGATTAGAGTGTTTTATACATTAGAAATGTATAAAACTTTGTGACATTTCAGATTTTTATGTGGAATTTGGAAGCAAGCTATAAACTACATTTTAAACATGTTACCCAAAAAAAGGAAAAGCAGACAAAGACATATTTAAAAATAGTGGGGGAAAAAAAAATTATGGTCTCCCTTATGACTAGCTTTACTTTTGAACACAAACCACACTAGTGTCTGTATAAGTACCAGTATGCAAGTGTATTAACCACCATATCAGAAACCCAGTGGAAATCATTAAAATCAGTATCTGTGGCAGCTGTATGGACAGGCACGAGGTATAGACTGGAAAAAGAAGTAACAGCAGTCTGATGGAAAGTACTGTGGGAGTTTTGACAGATGGAATGAAATGATCTAAACCTGAAAAATACTAAGCCATGATCCCCCAGTGCCGGTGTCTTTTTTATTTTACACTCGTGTCTCATCGACTGCTTCTTGGACACCAGCTGCTCTTGGGTCACACGCTACCCTTTGATGAGGAGCTCACTGAATCCGAAGAGCAGTAGGTCCTTTTAAGACCATTAATAATAAAATTTGTCTGTTATTAAAATCTTAATGCGGTAGAAGTCATTCCGTACAGTTGCAAGACAACAGGAGGAAAGCCATCAGCATAGAAGAATTACACTCTCTAACCGGAGAAGCATTAATATGCGCTTTTATGTTTCTCTGTTGACAGACTACATCGAGGTGAAAATGCTTCACTGCTCTAACACCTTACATTTGGGTTAGCTGTGGCATTAAGGAACAAACAAGACATGAGTTTCTGGGAAACAAGATTGAACATTTGGGTCAGTCACCTCCACGTACCTTACAAACCCTTCAGCTTTGCTTTTTCCATAAAGGGTTAGATGTTAATGACATCGGGCTTCATAACAGTGCAATAAGTAATAATAATGGAGTAATATTGCAAGATAGATGAGTACAAAAATATATTAACATCTATCAAAAGAAAAAAGGGGGAGGCACAGATTCATGTGGATTCTTAAATCACTGAAATATTAGATTTATTAGTTTAAAATGTGCCACAGCAGAGGCAAAAAAAAAAAAAAAACAAACCAAAACAAAGAAACCAAAAAAGCAAACTGTGAACGTTAACATTTTCTTTAATTTATTTACTAAAGCTAATATGAAGCATTGCATCTGTCTGAATGAGGGAGGCATACACACATTCTACAAAATATGGGAAATTATGTGCAACCATGTTAAAGTTTATAAACTTAAATACTTGCAACTTAAGAACATACAAACAATTATTCAATGAGGAAGAGTGATCCTGGTTGACAGTGAGTTATCCAAGACTAAAACTGAATGCAGAATTTACTTTCCCATGGGAATTTCACCCACTGTTACAATATCTGAATGCTTTACAAATACAAGAAAATATTTTCTGACAGTACTTCTGTGTGAGGCAGCCAGGCTTGTACCACTAAAGCTGACTCCTAATTCCAAACATCATACTTAAAATACTCTTCTGGGACCAGATAACATCATGTCTTTTTTCTCCTTCTGTGCCTGGGATGCTGAGACAATCTCGTTCTCAGTGGGCTCCACTGTGGCAGATACAGGTTTCAAACGATTTGTCTGGCCTTCCTCCTAACCATTTCCCAAGCATGCTCATCTTTTTGGATGCAAAATGTCTTGAGGTGCTGCTGGAGGATTTTCTTAATGGAAACAGGAGGCGTCTCTCTGGTTGCAGGGTTGTTTTCAAACATGCATCAAGTTGTTTTCTCAAATAACTGAGGACATATATTCCTAATTAAATGTTTAAGCTACTGACAAACCACTATATTTGTTCTTGTTTGATCTTGGAAAATGCTGAACAATTTCACTGCAACTTTTAAAGTATTTAGCATGAGCATTTTTTCCTCTTTGTTGGTTCAATTTGGAGAAGCTAATATGAACCTGAAAATAAGGTCTTAGAATGATAAATATTACTGCTGTTTGTGAATGATTCTGAAAGTAACAAAGAAGTGGCTTTTTTTCCTAACCTTTCATTTTCTGCCACTTTGCTTAGAGCCTAATTAAGTATCCCGTAAGGAATACATCTTATTTCCTGCCCTAGTTCCCAATGGATCCCATGCCAATAACTTGGCACTTTCTCCTCTCCTGGTGAGCAATGGCAAGGAAGGGGTCAGCTTTACCTCTTCTCCTTTGCAAAAGCATGGGAGGCTCTGAGAGCAGAACAGGCTTCCTCCCCACCACTTTGCTTGAATGGGTTGCAGAGGCAAATATTCTTTATGCCATCCTATTTGCCTGAGCTCCCACCAGACATCTGTTACAAGGTCAACAACTGCAGAGCTTTTAAAAGTGGACTGAAAGTACACCGATGGCCACAAAAAATGTGCCAAGATGTTTTGCCAATACCTCAAAATCCCTAACTGGAGATTCAAATATAGTAAGTGAATTCATTGGAAGACAAGTGCACTTTGGATGAAAAGGAATCACTTTATCTTGCAGTTGTAGGTCACACAGATTTTTTTTTTAAATTTTTTAATGTAGTACTTAAAATCTCCTGTCTTTGCTGAGATGTTATAAATGTCAGTTTTCTCCTTCTTATACTCTGCATTATGGTACTTTTATATTTGTAAAAAAAAAAAAAAAAAAAAAAAAGGGAAGAAGAAAAGAAAGAAAAAACCAAGAGAAAGAACCTCAGAAAGCAAACTCTTATTTTGGGAATTAGACAAAGAAGAGATGCATATAAATCTGTATAACCAGAAGAGAGAAGAAGATCATAAAAAGGTCAATACACATCATAACCCTGAACATCTAACATGGAGATACGGGACATTTACAGATTATTACAGCATATATGGCTTAAATTCTATGACAAACCTGTGCTAAATCTCAAATTATACTTTATGCAGTAACCTCTCTCTTTCTAAAAATAATAAAAACAGAGAACAAGCTGTGAAGGCTTCACTTTAGTCCTGATTTTCTTTCATTAAAATACAGAGTAGTTTGAAGTCAAGCACTATGTGATTTGATTTACTCTGCTTTTGTGAAAGGCATTATAGAAATGTCCTACAGAAATGTCACTCCATTGTATCTTACTGCATTTAAGAATTAACTACTGTAGTACAGCCACAAGAGATGAATATATGTACTGATGTGATCAACGCCATCAATTACTACTCGCCAGCAGTTAATGCAAAGCACTCTTGAGAAAAGAGACTCGAAGACAAAAGAATAAACACATTATTTAAAAAGGGGTTGCATTTAATACTAGAAATTTTTTTCTATTCTCAGGGAACCTTATACTACAGTATTTTCTTTTTAATAATAAGAGCCTTTCATTCAAATGATGCAATCGTACGCCACAAGCGGTTTCTTTCTTTGGTAGGAGGAGTTAGCAGCTTCAACATTCAATTGACCTGTTTCCAAATAATCTACAGGAAAAAATTAAGATTAAGTCCTCTAACAAGAGCAGTTTTCACAGTCTAGCATACAAAGAGAAGGATTCGGTAAAAAGATGAGAGGGGAAGCCGCATTGTGCTGGCTCACTTAAATCTTATTTCCAATTCACTAAATGTGTTATTTGACTTGGCAAGTGAGCTGGTATGTGTATTAGATCAGCAATAATCAACAAAATGCCAAGTTTGCTGCAGCCCCTCTGTGCAGCGTTAGCCTCAACTAGTGACCTTAAGCAAAGTGGGTGGTTGAACCCAAAAGAGAATAGCATTAACTTTTGCTTGAAGTTCAGCCTGATTTGAAGTCTTTCTTTGTTACGTTATTCAAAAAAAAAAAAAAAAAAAAAAGCAAAAAGCATGCAACAGAACTGAATCTAGTCTGCTCAGCACCATCTTCACATGTGAGGCTTTATAGAAGCCTGCCTCCATTAATGCTGACACATGCAAAAGAAATGAAAAGCATTAACTCAGCTAAGGCACTTGATTTTGCAGCTGCAGAACAATTCACTTTGTAACCCAGTAACTTAAAGGTTTTTTTTTTTTCTGTCCAGATAAACTGTTAATTTGTTGATTACCACAAGAAGCATTTTCAAATAGTAAAAATTTCTCAAATGACAACAAAAGGCACATAAAATGGATGTTACATTATCTGCTTTTACCCGCATTTTCTATCCATTTGGTGTACAAAGGTTTTTTTACATTTTCTGTATTTACAGATCCAGAGAGAATAGCATAAGCCTTTCCTTTTCAGTTTTTCTGAAATAGGTGATATTTAGTGCCTACAGCTTCTAAAAAAATATATATATATATATTCCATATAAGGACATATTTTTACCTTAAAAATATTTAACAGAAAATACTATTTTTAAATAAGACCTAAGTTTTCTTGTAGATTCAGGACTTGGATGCTTTGGTCTTCCTGTAATTTCTCACTCTAATTTTACTTTGTTGCTGTACTTGTAAGCTGTTGTTCATTACCTCTGTTTCCAGTAATATCGAAGCTTATGTAAACACCCTTTAAAATAATGATTCTATCATTCTTTTCCCAGGTGTAGCCTTTTTCGGCAGTGCAGGCTGGAGATGTGGCTAAGAGAAATTATTATCAAACTGCATGCTATAAATAATGTTAGTAGACTCCTCTTATAAATTTTCAATATTTTCATTATTTTCCTGTTCTTATTTTTACTGTTTCCAGGCTTTTAAGCTAAGTAGTAGAATCAGTTTAATATCTCATTCTCCATCAAGGGAGTTCCTCTGTCTCCACCAAAAATGAGTTTTTCAGTTATCCTCTATTCCCCACTATTTTTATATGTAGATATATATATACTGCCTGTATAAATTCTTTCTCACTTTGTTCTAGAAAAAAACAATTCTTTAGCTTCCCAATCCAAATGAAGCAAGAGATCTGCAGAAAAAAAGAGGACTTTTCTTCAAAGGCTAAATTAGCAGCGTTTCACATTTCAGTTTAGCTGTGCCCTGTTAATGCCCTGAGCCTTGCTTTCTCCCAAACAAGGGTATGATGTGAAGGACAGTAGCATCACATTCAGGTCTTTATTCTTCCGTTGAATTGCACCAGTTTTCAGCAACCAAGATTCCTCCATAACCACAATGGAGAAAACTAGATTTGTTTTGCAGAAAGCACCCTTGGGGGGAGTATATATGTAAGGTCTCCTACTCAACAACAAATAGCAGGTTAAGTAGGCTTTTAATCTAGACAGATATAAAATGTCATTTGTTTTCCTAACAGAGTGTAATAGCTTATCTCATTGTGTAATGAACAGCCAGGAAAAAAAAAAAAAGTCCATTATTTCCCATACATACAGTAGTAGCTTATCAGAAACAACTACTAATAAATAAAAATAAACTATACTTCAAATAAATCACTTATCTTCAAGGATCTCAGAGAAATTTCCAAATTTCTACTTGCCTCAGATGCTCTATGAAAGAGAGAAAGTTTAATTTCTTGATAAAATGAGTGATAGGAAAACTAAATTGCTTTTGGTTAGCAATTCTACGTGGGTAGACCACGTTGGCCCTCCTGTGTTTGGCTTATTCACCGCAATGGATGTGAAAATTGACAGTCCCTTGCTGACTTTGCAGGACTGTAGCTGTTGTGTCATACTTGGAAGACAATTAGTAAAAGATGTTGCATAGGCAAAAAGTAATGACAGAAGTAGGATCCAGGAGTGTACCAAAGGCTCTCGATGGTCATACTTTCTTCAACCTCATATTCATAGCGTCATAGAATCATAGAATATTTTGAGTTGGAAGGGACCATGGAGGTCATTTAGTCTAACCCCCCTGCAGTAAGCAGGGACATCTTCTACTAGATCAGGTTGCCCAGAGCCCCATCCAACCTGACCTTGAATGTTTTCAGGGACAGGGCATCTACCACCTCCCTGGGCAACCTATACCATCATTTCACCACCCTAAGCATAAAATGTTTCTTCCTTATATCTAACCTAAATGTCTCCTCTTTTAGTTTAAAACCATATTTATCCTCTTCACCCAAACCCTACAAAGCCGTAACCAACTTCTCTTAGGACTCTGTACCCTATCACAGGAAGGTAATGGAAAAAAAGATTGAAAATTATTTGTGAGTTACATATGCATGTAAAGTTCTAATTTTTGATTAATTTCTACAGCTGACTTACAAATCCCCAGGAAGTAAATTCTGTAACGAAAATACTAACCCAGTCTGACCCACAGCAGCACTACTGGGCACCACCAACGTATCAGAGAGTGTGGTATAAAGGAGAGCCATATAAAAAGGGTAAAATGAGTGGTTAAAAGTCACACCAAACATACTGGAAAGGCCTGCAGCCTCCTCAAACTTTATTTTTTTAATTGGGAGGAGAAGAGATTTTTACTAAAGACTAAGTCTACATTGTAGGCTGGCAGCCCAACTGGGCAATACCCTTGATTTATGCAGTTCGCAGCAGTTCTCTTCTAAAGTCTTCATATAGACCTTTCTTTTCAAACATAGGAAACATTTTTTAGAAAGTAAAAAGGTATTTTACTAATTTTTTAAAATGAAACCTTGACTGCCAGAAATACTTGAAGTTGGTAATCATTTGCAGACTCGTTTCCCCTTCCTCACTGCAGGACTGAGGGCAGTAGCACAGCTGGCTGTCAGGTTCAGCCCTTATTACCAACACCAATTATTGGTTAAAAAAACCTACTATTAGTATCTGTCTATGTTTCTTCACACAAGACATTAGGAAAAAGAAAGTCAAACCCTAGCCCTGTGATAGTAAATGTGCCTGTTTTTGTATTTTATCTCAAACCTTCAAATAAGAGGAAGTCACGAAAGTTTTTATCTTTGGTTCTCATTTAGGGGCAGAGTTTTTTCTAAAGAAAAAAAAAAAAAAAGCATAGTAAAAAAATTCCTCCCCTCATGTGATCTTCCTAGCAGATATCACACTTTGGAGAAAAAATCCATGATAAAGACAGCAAGCAAGAAAATTGAGTTCAGTAACTGAAACACATCTCTAATTCTGTATTCCTTCACAAGGAGTAAGTTTAATAGAATTAAAGCCATTTAAATAAAATCAAAATTTATTTTCCACCAGAAAAAACTTGGGTTAGGACTGGATATAAACATTAAAATATAAAATCAGATTTGGCCAAAGATGTGTCCTGAAACATAGCAGGAACTGTCATTTGAGAGAAACAATGAGCAGATTTATTTAATTAATCCAATACTGCATTTAAATGGGGAAAGAGCTTGGATAACTTTTATATTAGTAACAACATTTCTTATTATATGCTACACATTGTTAAGGAGACAGTACTTACTGTGTAATGTAACAAACATTACAGGTGAGAAAGTAGATAATAAGCTATCAGGCATGGGAAAGGTCAGGAGACGTTGTTTTGCTTCTCATGTATAGTTATTCAAGTGGATCTATCAGGAAGAGAGGAAGGCAGCATGTATGTTTCTAGGTCTTGAGACTTCATTCGTGATTTGCCATAAAAAAAACAAGCAGATTTCACCAAGAAGCAATACCATCTCCATTGGAAATAATGATTTTTTAGCAGGAAGGTTTCTCTCCAAAAGTATGAGAAAATGCTGTGTGAGGTCAGTGAGATTTTTTGTCAAATACTGTTATATAAAGAGGTTTTTGGTGGAGATCTGTATTTGTCAATGTCAAAACAAAATTTTTTAACACAGTCCACCAAACTTTGGTGCTAAGTGTCACTTAATCTATCCCCAGAATATGTCTTGGAAAAGTGTGCCACATCTTCTGAATACAGAGGTACAGACAGAATATTACCAAAGTGAAAATGGAAATGTCAGCTGTAATCCAAGCAAATTAGTCTGATGTGCAATAAGATTCATTTTGCCCATGTTTGATCTAAATTACTTATTTTGGTGTCATAGCCGCTGAAGGGGAGATAGGCACCTCTAGGCATGTAATATATCTACTGTCTTTAAGGGCTCCTTTCTCCACTTTTGACTAAAGAACTGAGGTCATCTGCTGAGGTCAAATGCCTAACTCTTAGCTCAAGTTTGCTCAAAGACATAACTTTGTTTTGGATTAACTTTTTTTTTTTTTTTTTTTTTTTAAATGGAGATTACTTCTGTGTTTACAAAAAGCAGATAGAGTTTTCTTTGTTAAATATAAAAAAAAATCCTTTCCATGTATATTGTCGGTTTATATTGTCCTGGGTGGAAAATTTTTAACACCATTGTTCTCTTTGGCCTTCCATAGTCTCTTCTACAGGTTTCTATCCCAGGTAAAAAGACAAACTGCTTCAAGGATTAAGTACATTCTATAAGAAATAAATAGTATAGTGATAAAAATGTAGATCTACATTCTGAATTATATGTTCACATGGAATTAAATGCTCAGAACAATTTGCAATTGTTTTTTTACTGGAATTCTCTTTATTTTATCCTATCCTTTCGTTCAGAACTGGTGTGTACTTTGAGACTGTTGGGTGATACTTACATGAAAACTGTAAGGCTTGCATGAGTAACATTATTTCTTGAACACATCCAGAATTTTTGCAACAAAAATGTTGTTCATTTAATAATGAATATGTTGACCATTTAACCTGGTAGTACCTATCATACTTCATCAAAGACGAGTTAGTGTAGTTAAGATCACCAAAAGGAAAGGATTAAAACATAAATGTTTTCATTTCTTGTGACCTGGTGCTTTTCCTGCAGTTCTACATGTCACTTTTGAATTACTTAATTAAGAATGATACTTTCCTTCTACTCTGGTTCTAAAATGCTAAATACAACTGATTTGTAATTAAAAAAATTCATTAATTAATAATTAAACCAATAGCAATCTCATTTTTAAAATTACTTGCTAAATTTGTTTGAAATAAAACTTGACTTATGTCTGTAAACATAAACAATTTCTATGTTAATTCCTTCCATGTTTGACCCTGATTAATCCAGGCCCAGTTTCTGAAATATGCCATATGCAGATGAACTGGTTTGCCTTAAGCAGTCTTCCCTCTGCACTGTTCCCAGGATTAGTTAATAAGATATGCAAGTCTCCACCTTTTCCCTTCCAGCTGCTATTTTTAAATAACCAAATTCTTAGTTCATTTTAAAGTATAACATCTGAGAATGAATATAGGTTCAACTGACAGAGTAGTTTAAATTTATTTGGCCATAAAACCATGGTTCTGTTTGTATTAGCATAAATCTACCTTTCTCCTTTATCAAGTGATTTGTATTGTACTTTGAGAAATGAAGTTTGGTTTGTGAACTAGTTAGCAACCTTCCCCACCCCCCCCCCCCCCTTATTTTTTTTAGAAGAAAGAAGTCAGTAAACAGAAAACATTATCTCTTCATAAATTCAGATCATAAAGTAATTTATAAGAAGAAGTTCAAAAGAGGTTAGAAAATATGAATCCATTTTTGGAGTTTGGGGCATCAGCCAATTAAGGGTAATATTGCAAGCTTCCAGTCTGAAAAAGGCACTGACTCAAATTTGTAGTGATTTCACTTTCAAATTTCTTTTATCTCAGCTGCTGCTACTTCAACAAATACAAGTGCTTCACATATAATGGGCAGACTAATGAGCATTGCAGCTAATTACTAAAATATTGTAACTCTTCCCAAGGCATAATGACATCTTTTGCAAAATTAAGAAAACAGAATACTTTTCTTCTTTATTGCTATAGTAAAAGACCTCAGCCTAAACTACAAATACAACTTTTCCGAGTGCTGTTGATGCAAGCAGTGTCTCTCTAGGATTGATTTTGTTTTAGGAAAGTTTGTAATTTGCTTTGGTCAGCATGTTGATTATGGCTGTAGTGAATTTAAAGCCCACCATGTGCTTTCACATATCTCAAATTCCCTTTGTTATATTTTGATAGTCTTTATACACGACTATTTTTCATTCACCACATTTGTAGCTTGGTAATCAGAAGACAAAAGTAATTAAAATGTTATGTTTCAAAAAGAGAGAGAAAATTTTAAAGAAGCTCTAAAATCCCTTCCCAAAAGACATACCACCACCTCTCAGCACAGCCCTTGTAGAAGACATCTGTAAAAATACTCCAAAAACACATCTTTCAAAGTTTATTTCTGCAGGATGGGCTGAAAACCAGGACGAGGCAAAGGAAGGATATTTTGAAGGGTTACTCATATTCTAGGGCACAGAATTTTTGAGATATGGGTTTTTTTTTCAAGCAACCTTGAGAGAGAAACAGCTTAATGCCTAAGAAGGAGCAAAGATATTGAAAGCCACCTTTGCATCCCTACTCCCTGTTCTGCAAGTTCTGTGCTATGCATCCAAACAACCCTACAGAATCTTCCCTGAAAATTAAAATAGGAATAGTAATTATCTTGCCATCTCCAGTGAAGATGATGGACATTTTCCCAAGATTAAAATTCAACAGTTCAAATTTCCCAGCAATTCCAATTCCATTTCCAAGGATTTCAGTGAAGACAGATTTATCCCGGGAGTGCAAGTCCAGTAAAATGCATGCTAATATCTATCAGTGTTTATTCAGTAAGGAACCTTGGCACACGCTTAAGACTGGATGAAGATTTCTTTTTTAAAATTTTTACTGAAACGGAGATGGAGTGAGTAGATGGTATTGGGTATCCAAACAACTGTAACTACCCAATGTGTATGAATCAAAATTGTCTCATAATATGTTTTAGAAAAACCACCAAAATGCTCAATATGACCCACAATATGAGACATCTGTGGTCCTCATCAGCAGAGAGCAACTAGCAGCATCTCAAGGGCCTCATCATGTAATCCGGAGATTTTATTTTTCTTTTTCTTCTTCCTTTTTTTTTTTTTTTTTTGTTTTTTTTTTTGGGTTTTTTTTTTTTTTTTTTTGGTTTTGGTTTTTGGCTCTCTTTCATTCTGAGTTTGAAGACAGATTGCTTTACAAGGTACATCAGCCTGCAGGGAACAGCAATTTCCTTTTTCCTCTGCAACAAAACAAATGTAACTTTTAAAACTGTTTATCTTTGATCAAAAATATATTACTTAGCATGCTAAGTAAACAGCTCTATAATTTGTCTTTGAAATTATTGCTTCCTGTGGCTATTTTTAGTGGTTTTACATTTACTGGGCAATTGGTAACATGAGCTGATATCCTTGCCATTTGTTTTTTATTTTTGTAATGATCCTAGAAAAAACATTTTCAAATATGAGTTGTTCTTTAAAGTAGTGGATAAACTACCATGCTGCCAGGAATTATACGCAACGTCCTCACTAAATAATCATGAGAACTCGAGCAACAACCACAACACACACACATACTGCATGAAACCACACGGAACAAGTATATTACACTTCTGTTGTAACACAGGCCCTCAGGAAGTCCAAGACAATGATTGGAATATTAAAAAAACCCCAACAAAATGATCCCCACACCTCTGTCTTACCCTGCCAACCATAAAACCAAATGCTTTTAGAAAAAAGAATTTTAAAAGAGGGTTTGTAATATCAAATTGTATCTTTTTATTAGACTCTTAAGACCATTTCTCTGTGTTTTTCTGATTTAGTAAATAGACCGCAGATGTATTTCATAAATCATTATGTTGCCATAACTCATCTTCCCATTTTATTCTCCCCATTGTGTAAGGGCATGGTGTAACACTTGTCTCTCCAGACCTATCATTTTGTGTCATGGTTCCTTATCATTTTTTGCCTTTTTTTCTCTTTGACTTCCATTTTATGAAGCTGTCATCATCTGAAGTCTTCCATGACATTATGAATCAGCATGCTACTGTTTATTGATCACAAGCTCTAAGCCAGCTATCCCCCTTTCCCTTAAATTCAATGCAAAACAATGTCTTTGATCTACTGCTTGTCCTATTGGGTCACAGAGAGAGCATTTTTTGTCTTCTTCATTTGGCTCTGAGGCGATTTAAAGCTTGTGTCTTTGATTTCTTTATTATTTAACAAATCCACCTTTTGCTGGAGGGAGGTAAAAATTAGGACACCAAACACACTGCAATTTACCAGCTTCTTAATATCTTTTTAAAGAGGCATTTGGTGTTAGAAATGGAAGAAAGGAGAGTATAATTACTCTCTAGAGCCCAGAAAACTTTTGCTTGACAGTTGGATATTGACCCAACCTAGAGATTCTTTCCTTTATTCCTTCATTTTAACTCTTCCTGGAAATATTCCTGACAAGTCCTAACCTTACCCTACATACACCCTTTTTTCCTGTTACTCTACTCTATTCCCACAGAGGTTCCTTGTGACTCATCTTTCTTACTTTAGAGGAAAGATTCCCAGTATTTGGAAAGCAGCAACACTATTTATGACACCATCTACTTCTTGTCTCTGAGATTATGGATGTCCTACCTACACAGTACTCTAAGATCTTCATAAAGTGTCACAGTACTCAGTAACACACAGAAGCCAAAGCACAGTCATTTATTGCTACAGAATAACTTCATCAAAAACTGGATTTCACTCTTGAATCATTGTCCATCTAGTTCTTTTAAAGACTATGGAAGCTCTGCAGCTGCTTTCTATACCTGTGGTTTTGCTGTTTATTACATTCCCAGATGAATCTTTATACATTTAAAGTGTGCTCTTGATCCAAGTTGAAAATTTGCTGCAATTTAAAAAACAGTTTGTATTCTAGAATTCAATATAATTCAGTATCTTTAGAAAAATAGGACAACACAGGGAATCTCTGGAGGTGTTTGACCATCTACGTTTTCACAAAAACCCGACATCCTAAACATCCTTAAAATGAAGAACTTATTTTTATTTTTAGAGTAATTAATAGGGGGGGCTGGCATTACATGTAAATTAATCTGTAACATTACCTTGGGAAATACATATAGCAGGCACTTCTGGGGAAATCCCAAGACCAGCTGTCTGCAGGTATCCATACAGCTATTCCATATTAGCTAGTTTCGCACGTCTGCATCAGAGATGCAAGGTTCTGAAAATATGAAGGACTATTTTTCCTTCTCAAAAGCAATCCTTAAATGTCTTCCCATGGCAAGAGAACTTCTGCTGGCAGATCTCAGCCATGAAAACATGGGATTATATTGGGGTTTAGATTATTGTGTTTCTTTCACAGATACATATGGACCAGGAAATTTCTGAAACCCAGAGATTATGAAAGAAGTCACCTTACAATAAGTCTGCTACCTACTTCTTCTTGTAATTCATACACTAATACAGGCCAGAGTTTTGAATGGCAAAAGATATGGATCAGAAGTGCACCTGCAAAGCAGGGTCTTTACTTCCAAAGAGTAAGGACAACACTTACTATTTCTTTTGTTCTTGGCTTTCTCCCACATAAATTTTTCTGCAGGCAAATATTGTTAGAATTTGAGGATACCAAACTGATGGCAAAGTTTAATGTGCTAGCCATCTAACCAAGCCTGTTCTTTGGAACTTAAAACATAGATGAAAAACTTGTTAACTTTACCAATATCAGGTGCCATTGGACAATGATGATGATGATAGTAACGATATGACCTAATGGAATATTAAAGACTCAGAATAGCTCATGCCTTTCACTGTCTATCTATGCATTGTTTGATCCTACCTCTTCTCTCAAGCACCCTCAATAAGGTTTAGAAAACTTTACAAGTTAAAACCTGGAGAAGAGAAATCAATGTATTCCGGGCTTAAAATCAAATGTAGTTTAGACTTAAAAATATAGTCTAGGTTACTTTATGTAGTGTGTCCGTACAGAGACACACATAAAGCCGTGCATACACATGCATACATAGGAAAAAACCATGTGGAAAATCTTTTGAACTTTGTAGAAGAAGCAGCTGTGCACTTGCAGTTGTCAAAGTCCCCAGCTGTGCCTTCTGTGTAAGATCATGCAGTGCTGTCTCCAGATTGTTAGGAGAATGTATTACTTTTGCACCATTTTCTGTTCCCTTTGCACTCTTTGTCATGAAAATGAGCATGTATAATGAAGAGAATATGAGAGGCGTTAACATTCGGTGATAACTCACTTTGCTGTCAAAAATAGTGGTCACACAATGGGAAGTGGCACGTTTAGTCTCAAGGCCAATGTAGGCATGAAGACTTAAAAATGGCATGGCACTGCTATATTACATTCTTTTTGAAAGGATTATATCATACGCAGATGCAAAACCAACATTATGATTGACAACAAAAAATAAATATTTTTAGCAAATTTCCAATTTTTACAAAATGAATTCCAAATTTCCTTATTTTTTCACTAAATTTCAGGAATTGCAAAGTATTTTTGTCTTGAAATAACTTTATCCATGTATCACTGCCAGAATTTTTGAAGGAGCCCTTGTGGCTAGAATACAAACCTCCTTAAAAACTAATTTCGAAGCCCTTTGTGACAAAATGACTTCTAGCCCAGTATTTGAAAGACATCCCTTTTTTGTCGTTTCTGAAACCCAGTCTTCTACATGCCATCCTCTAACCCACAGGATATTTTGCATCTAGACAGTAGGGAAAATGAAAAGAAAATGCTGAGCCATGCAAACATTATTTGGCCATCTGAATTCAGCTAAATGATTTTCATCTGATTTTTTATGGTAGAACAGTAAATCACCCATCCTGATTGCTGTCAGCTGCTGCAGCAGCAGCTGTTCTGCCTGGCCTCCAGACCAGCACCTTCTCCTGTTCCCAAGCACGACAAGTCAAAGGGGTAGAACTTTCCTCCAATAGTTGGCAACCCACCCTCTGATCTCCCGAGGAGCCAAAACCACAACCCCTAGTGTCAATGGTGTAACTGCATCCTGCAGATAGAAAACAGAACACAATTTCCATAAAATGCTATGCAGAAAAAAATAATTAAAAAACCAACAAAAAATGCCAAGGCACCTTTTTCTGCAAGATCTGTTCCCAGTTTTGCTGTAACAGGCTCCAGACTCCTCATTCATCTGTATCTAACTCATGATTTCATGTAAGAAGATATGATCTGATAGCTCTCTACCGCTTAATCTGTCCCCAGATCTTCAAGGATTGATTACTGGTTTGCTCTCCATTCACAAGATGGCCGTGAGAGCAGCTTAACCACCCTGATTCTGCAGTTAAGATTATAGGAAAGTAAGACACTTGATCTGTCATGCAGCGGTAGGAATCAAAAAAATTCCATAATAGCAAGACAGGGATACTCCCAAGACTTGGGCTGGGAGAAAATTCAATCCAAAATGAACTTGAAGAAATCAAATAGGTATTTCTTCACAGTCTCTATGTTTCAAGGCAGAGGATCAGTGATTTCCCAGGTATATTAACACAGTGGCCAATGCCCACATTCTCTGTGTCTCTCCCTGCTTTGGGGAAGTCACGTTCTTCTGCTGATTCTCCCCACCTCTTTGGCTGGAAATACAAGGTAAGAGGGGGAAAACACTATTAAGAAGGATGTCCTGAACCATCAGGTCCACCAGCTACCTCAGGAGTGCACAACACGTAGCATTTCAGTATAGGGACCAAATGCCAAACTCCTGAATTAGAAAGGGCAAGAAGACCAGTGAGGCAATGTCTGGCTTCTGGTAGACAACATTGTTAACATCATGGCTCACCCAGCAAATGAGTTTTCTCAACAGCTTCTAGAAAATCTCTCCCATGATCCTCAACTTGATGACCTTTCCCTAGATGACCATTATGCTTCCCCCATACTCTTTTGAAATGCTGTTTAGGAAGGTCAAAGCTGTTTTGAAAAAGAAGGAAATTCCTCTCTTCCTTGGTTTGCATCTAGCTAAGTCCCATCTAAACACCTCATCCTTGACATCAATGCCGTGTGCATATTGTGGTGTGTGTAGCTGTATTTTGTTTTTTGACAGACATGTAGTATTTAAGTTCAGACCAAACACAAGAGCACCAAGACGGGATCTTTTCATTCCCATCTCCTGGGTGGAAGCAACACAAACCTTTTGTGCCGCAGAAAGTAAAGTATGTGCAACAACCTTATTGTACTTGGAAGTCTAAAGGAACAGATATTACACGATGTCAGCTTAGTCCTCTGTCAGGATTAAATATTATTTATGCAGCTGAACAGAGTGAATCACTAGATGACTCAACCTCCAAAACACCATGACAACAGCAAGTAAATAAATAAATAAAGCCCTTCCCTCACACCAAGAAATTGCACACATACACACATCCTTACTGAAAAACCTGATTGAGAGCAATCTGAAAAGAAATAAATGCAATTTGATTTTTTTACAAAATTCATCAGCCCCACTATAGTTCCCATGAATAGATTGATCTGATTTGTCAAATCTCTTTAACCTTCAAAGATGATTAGGGAGTCATTTTTTGTTTTTGTTGCTGTTGCACAAATGGATGGATATACATTTCCCAGCAAGTTTTGGAGACAGGCTGGTAGTAGGTACAATTAATTCAGCACATATCATTTACTGCATCCTCGCTGCTTTCACAGAAATCCTTGCCAACTGATCCCAGGCAGAAGATTGGCTTTGGTTCTGCAAGCAGCTGCTCATCTTCCCACTTTGCTGGAGGTAAGTTGTCACAGTAAAGCAGCTGCTAAAAGAGTGGGAGGGAGACACCAATGAGCAGAAACAATTGTGTTGATAAAAAAAAAAAAAAAAAAAAAGGAGAAAAAGGAGCAGCAATCTCACTTCTTCAAACAGATTATTTGCCTAAAAAGAAAGTGTGACCACAAGTTAACCTTGGAATATGTGAACTCTTGGAAACTTACATAACTCAGAAAGCCAAAAAAAAAAAAAAAAAAAAATCTAGCAATGAGATATTATTCTACCGATAACGAGTTCTGTGATCAGATTTGACATACTCAGAGATCTGAGGTTCGTGAAGACTCATTGCAGATTTAATCTTTCTGATCATGCTTCAAATGCATTAAACCTGGTTTGCAAGAGATAATAATTATTTATGTCAACACTGGTATAAGAAAGTGTTCTTAGGCTCAACTCGAAGAATACAGAAGTGGGGAGAACTCAGAATAAATCTGGAATCCTGGAAGTCAAGCGATAAAAAAAAAATAAAAAAATCTTTTGTGCAGCTGTACTCTGCTGAGATCAATGGTACTCTGTTTAGATGTAAAGATCTGTCCTCATAATTTTACTTGCATAATTAGGCATGACTCAGATATGTCAAGGTAAATTGCAAGTTATCATGTGTAGTTAATTGTTTCTTAGAAGATTTTTAAGCTATGGATTTTTTAAAAAATGGTCAGAGTCTGAGTTATTTTACAGGATATTATTTGACAGTGACATTCTGCACTTTGTTAGAACACTTTGGAGTACTCCAGAAGACACATTGTGCTTTTACTTCAGAAATAAAATTTTAAAACCCACTGAAAGGTGCATAATGCTGAACACCTATGGAAGACATAACACATTCCCAACACTTTAAAACTGCAAGATTGGCTTAGGGAACTGGTTTTGTTTGTTTGTTTTTGGGTTGTGGGGTTTTTGTTTGTTTGTTTTTAACATGAAGGCTGTACTGCTCCTCTAATAACATGAATCCAGGAAAGAGGACTTTTAAGAAAAGTCCCAGGTTTTACAAATGCTGGCAATACCAAGCAGCTAACAAACCCATAGTGCATTCATATGGGTTTTTGGTATTCAGGCAGTACGGCAAAGTACATTCC
>NW_010146197.1:36470-66470 GCF_000699245.1 Pterocles gutturalis
ATGTGGTAATCTGCATCAAGCAAGCATCTTCTCCATTAAATATTGAGAAAAAGGAAAGCAGTCCCAGAAGTCATAGAATCATAGAATGGTTTGGGTTGGAAGGGACCTTAAAATTCATCTAGTTCCAACACACTTCCCACTGGACCATAGCAGTCCTCTGTCCTAACGTTAGACCTTAAATGTATAAAGTGGTCCACAGCATGAAATCAGGAACACAAAACATCAAAGCATGGGAAATTTTAAGGCATGAGGGTGTATATATGTATAAGTTAGTACATACAACGATGTCCACAGTCTCAGTACCCTGATTCTCCACTTGCTAAGAAGATAACGAAAAACTCATTACAATAGCACAGATGAGGAAACACCAGAGTTGTGTGATATGTAAGGAGCAGCTGGCCTTCACAAGTGACTCTCCATGCAAAGTGGTCCATCAGCAATATGAAGCAGCATCTATGCAGCAGCAGGACATTGTGAGGCATTGAGAAACCTATGATCTATTTCTGGTTACCCCTGCATTCACTGAAGAGACTTTGGATTCCTTCTGATAGTCCATTGACACAGGAAATAGGTGAGCCAATAATTCAGAAATTTGTTTCAATAAACTGGTAGATTGATTTAAATTTTATTCCTTTTCATCCAAGTTACAGAGACTGTGTTTTTTCAGAATCTCTCCACTATTTCTTGGCCTTGCCTGTTCTTGGTCCTTTCTTCTCCTAATTAAAACTGATGTTTTGGTTATTTACTACTTGAGAGACACTTAATTAAAACCATATTTTTTCTAGTTTAAAGGAGGTCCATCATATCTATAAAGACTAGAAGAAACAACACACTCACCAAATCGAAACTGGCACAACTAGGTGGCATGCATATGGTAGCTACATTTTCATTAGAATACTTATCTTTCCTTTCTGTCTGATCCTTTTTGCCACAAGCTTAACCTATTTTTCTTTGTTCACCTACTCGCTGCATTTTTTTGTGTGTGTGTGATTTTTTTTTAATTGTGTTTCTTGGATTTAGTCTTAAGAGACATACAAACCCAGAATCGATACTTCATTACCAACATTACATTGATTAAAAAATACATCAAAGACACAGTGTGTAGGTCTGTATATTAAATCAACAATGTTCAAATGAGTTCAAAAATAGCCTACATTTGTACGTCATTAATCTGAACTACCCTCTCCTCCAACCACTCTCCAGCTTTATCACAATGCAGAAAAACCACAAAAGGAAGACCAGCTCTCTCTCTGCATTTAGACATGCAAAAACCACTTGCAACTTAATTTCTGAAGCAAGAACTCTTGATATGCAAAAGTTAAATAGTGGGTACATATCAGACACGCTGTTCTGTTGTGAGTGTGGCAAGCACTTGGAATTTTGTTATAAAAAATAATCAGTTGCAACTTTGTCCCATTTCTAATCTTTCCTCACCTTTTTTTAATCTTTTTTTTTTTTTATAAGTACCAGCCACTCACATTTAGCATGAAGCAATAAGAGCTGTACTCCCCTTTAACTAGCCATATTGAACAAAGAAAGGATGTTTCATTTTTGTCCCCTGCTACACCATTTTATTACAACCTATTTTCTAATGGTCATATGTGAAAATCACAAAAGAGTTGTGACCAAAACTCAGATTTCTGAACCCTCACTTTCATCATTCCACAAGCTCCTGTTTTCCTTGAACTACTCTTCCTTCCCTCGTCCCTCGTGTGTGCAGTTGGATTAACTGAGCTTGCCATGACCCTGCTGGAGCTGCTTTCCTTTTGCAAGGAAACAATTGGCCAGTAGACATGGGATCTTCATCAGGAAACACAAATTTTGAGACTTCCAGACCAGCTTTCATTCCTTTTCATGCCCCAGGCCCTAGACCATACTGACACACCTGTGTGGGGCCGCTCAGTAAATCACGTCAATGAAATGGCCCTGGATTAACCCTCCAAAAATATCTATTTTGTTTTACCCAGATTATTTCAACTATGTGATTTATAATATGAGGTCTTGCATGTCACCCCACAGGACAGAGGGATGAGAATGAACAGCAAGGGAGCAGCGAGGTCCTTCACCAGATTTGCCACAGAAGACCACAAAAATTGCAAATACACTATTCCTCTCCCTGAAGAGTTTTCTGTCTCATAGCGTCACTGCTACGTCTGATCCCGAAGAGTAATTTTCTACTTCTGTTGCTCGTTGGTGACATCAGATTTCTGTCAGCACAAGCAGACAAACTGGCTGGACTTTTTCAATTTGCATTTACAGGAAAAGTAGCCAATACTTTAAGAATCGACAAATCTTTGAAACTTATTGCACACAAATCACAATGAGGGAGACATGAGAATAAAAAAAACCAAACCTGCAAAACAGAAGATTCTAGTTGTGGGTCTGGTTTTAACACCTCTTGGTCTCAGCTGAATCAACCCTGTGGGAACTGACGAAGGGAAAAACATAGTCTTGTCTGAACAAGAGGCTCACTCTTCAGACAAGAAGGAAAGAAAGGGAAAAAAAAAAATGTCAACAGACTTTTTGAACTCCCAAGAGGATTCAAAGCTGGATTGATTTAACATTTTAGATAGCATGCAGCTTAACAATTCACCTCTTTCCCAGTGACTAACTGGTATCTATTCATAAGGGCTTTGTTTGAGTTCTTGGTCTTGGTGGATATTTGGCGCAGAGCAGGTGATTTGAATTATCCTGTATGTGGAAACTCTGAATTCGTGGTAATTTATTACCTGTGCCACAATATGATAAACAATAATTTAGCAGTATTTGTTCCTCCTGCCACTAATTCTATTTTCCCCAAACGTTGCTTTGTGTAAATTGATGACAAACCTGAAATGTTTTCTACTACCAAATGACATACTATGGAAAAAAAACCAAACCAAAACAGAACAAATACAAATTCTCACTCTTTGGCATAACATTTGCAGTAGGAAAATTATCACACATTATGGGAAGAATATTTAAGCTGCCACATGCTATTGTAAAGTGCTGTTCAATAACATTAATTTTTTCTTCCCCTTTTTACGTTTACCATCAGCACCATGGAAAAAAATATCCAAAAGCCCCTTCAACATCCCAGCATCTAAGAAGCTTAACTGACAAAAACGAAGCCTTGGAGATCTATGAGGGATGCTGAATATGAAACTACAGAAATGTTTAAACCCCAAGCAAATGCTTAGATCACTGAAAAATAGTTCCCAGGTCACAAAGCTCAAGTTGTTCAAACACCCACTGGGATATTTTCCTTTCCATTAGTGTGCAAACAGGAAGTAAGAAACAAGGGAATTTGGATCAATGGTCTACTACAGCATGTTGCAACTCTTGCATGTGCAAAGCCCAAACAAAAGCAAATACCAAGCCACAGTTTTTCACCCTGTTTGGGCACTAAATGATGAACACCGCCACCTCTTACTGTAAAAAAGAGAAGAAAAAAAATCACTATAAAAGCAAACATTGTGTGTTAATCTGCAGAGAAAATGGAACAACTGAATGATTGGTCTTTAATAATCCATTACATCTGATGATTTTATTGCCACTTTAGGAGATGCATTTGAAAGTAGCACAGCTGGGCAAAGCATCTTTCCTCCTCTGTGCCCCAGAATTGCTAAGGCTATTTTTGTGAGGATTCAGAGTGCATGAGAAGTTCCTGATTGACAGCTCTGGAGAATATATTTATCCACAGAGCAGGTAGAGGTTAGACAGCAACCACGAACGCTGGCCCCCACCTCAACTCTGACCTTAAGGGGCAGGTGAGGAGCAGATTGGTTTGTGTTAGGGTCAAGTTCCATCAGCTCATCAGCTAAAGATATTTTTGATTGCTTGCTTCTTTTGCCTTTTTTTTTTTTTTTTTTTTTTCCCCCCCAACTCTCTTGCTTTGGAGAAACAAGAAATTTACTATTGAGGGACATGAGGATTTGTCTGAGTTAGGTCGAAGCAGTGGTTCTCCCTCTTCTCTTTTCAAAGTAGATGTTCTGGAGTGCTTCCTCTTCCTTTCAGTTGGGTTTAGCTCCTAAGGGTAACCTACCCGTGATTTAGCTGAGATAGAAACTTTCATTTGTGAAGAAATTGCCAATAACAATTATTGCTGCTACTCTAGCTCCTATCCGAAGATCATATCTTAAAACAGTAATTAATTCCCTAAGGTAGTAAAGCCTATTCCAGCATTGGTATGAAAAAGTTCTCTTTCACTCTTTTTTTTTTTTTTTTTTTTTTTTTCCCCCTTCCTTTTTAATTCTGTTGAGGTGTTGTCGTGCTCTCCCTTTGCCTTTTTGCAGCATGCCAGGCTTGATTCCTCCAGTTAAAATAAAACAGCTAGCTCTCCAATGCAAAAGAAAAGGAGAAATGTTGGAGCTTTTAAAAGGAAAATGACACATTGCTTGTTTATCTGATGTTTTAATTGCATATGTACATGCACACACCTATATAAATTTCATAATGTTTTAATTGACTAAATAAATCTGAGTTATTTTCTTTATAAAAATATAAGAGAATATTTAAGATGATTGCAAAACACCAATGCAGATCCCTAATCAGAGTCCACAAAGCCTGTGTGAGGTACAAACAGATTTAAAAGAAAAATGCCTCAGAGAATGTATGACCCAAACAAGTCAAACGTTCAATTTCTGTCATCCAAACCAGAAACCTTGCCTCATCAACTTACTCCAGTGCACAACCTGGAGAATATAGTCTATGAAATAGAGGTAGTTTTATTTCATGAGCTATTTCTTTCTCCCCCTTCCACCTCCTACCTCCCCCCAAAGTGTTTACTAGTGAAGTACTGGTTAATAACAAGGGAAAGTAGATGTATGTAGTATCCAGGGAAGGGAAAAAAACGTTTAAGTGGGAAATGGATCAGATATATTAAAAGTGAAATGTATTCCACTAATTAAAAATGTGAGGCTTTGCTTATGTAAAAGCTTAGTAGATAAGAAGCTCTTGAACAAGCAGCAAAACACAATTCATGTTTACACCGATAGATGTTTTTAAGTCACATGAAAAAGCAGAATCTCAAAAGGATCTACTAGAGTTGACTAATATAGATATTAAAAAATACTGCAGGATAATTACCCTTGATTATAAAAGAAAAGCATTTGCAAGTGCAAGACTTCTCATTGTAACTTTCCAACTACTGCCATCAGACTTCTGATAATTTGATTTTCAAAATGGAAAAATGTATTTTCTTTTTTATTTTTTCAATTTGCAAATTTACTGTCTGCAACTGATCATAGAATGGCACCACACTGGAAATACACCATGTAACAAATTAAATTCTAGTCAATGGGAAAAGTGGCCTCCTGGAATTACAGTGCTTCACATTAGGTTACATACATTTACATTCAATTAATTGTAAGCTTTTTTCTCAACACAGTAAAATTTTTTACTTTATTAAATTTCTTAAGCAACTAAAAAAAAAAAATTAACCCTTAGTATCATTCTAACATCATTCTTATTCACTCTAGACCAGCAGTTCTTCTTATTGACACATAAATTAGAGCACAAGTGAGAAAATTGCAGGGTGCTGGATATAAATAGGAAAGCTACACTGTAAACATAAAAAGTGCAATAATACAAAGTATCTTGTTTGATTACAAGATCAATGACAGAAAGGTGGAGAGAGTTAGTGGGGTGTTGCTTCCACCCCTAATGAAACATGGACTTGTATTTAGCACTTAATCTCAGTTTATAAAAGTGTATATAAGATAACATTGACTGGTGCTTAATATGTTTACTGTATATGCAAATAAGGAGCCCTGCCCTCCAACAAAGTTAGTTGGTTTTGCCTCCTTTGCAGCAGTGACTGCCAATCCATACTTGGAAGTATTAAAGAAAAAAAAAATCTCATGGAAATAGAGGTGAGGGAATGGATATATCTGGTCAATGATGCAACAGAAATAAAAGACCAAGAGATTTATTAGTTTTAGAAGCAAACCAGAAGCTGAGAAACCTGTTCCTCTCCCTCTCACCTAAGGCCAATGCAAATCAAAATAACAAGAAAATAAAATTCCATAAAGAAATTCTTCACTGTATTTGTATGGATTATTATTTACCATTTAAGATTATTTCTATTTTTTTTTTTTCTTGGACAATGACACTAGCAAACAGCAGTTTGAAGACCTTAGTGGAGATCCTACAGTCTATTTGGAGAATATGTTGCAATCACTGAAAATTCTATCATTGAATACGTTGACAGGTGAATTAAGGATATTTTATGTCACAATTTAGATTCCTAAATCAGAAAGGTTCACAAACTGAGTCAGCTCAGATTTCCTGTTAATTGCTTAGCTGTAACTGGCTCCAGGGCTTCCTCAGGGGTAGCCTTTTTTCACCGTAAAATTTTCTAATGGGAGAAGCTGAAACCTGCCTGAATTTATTGTGGATTTCCAGATGCATGATGTCTTACTTGCAGTAGCTGGCTGCCAGACACACAGAAGCACCAGACGTTTTAGTAGTATGTGCTCAGGTTCCCTGCTCAGCGCTGGCACAGAGAGTCTCTTCTTGCCAGGGAACGCTGAATTTTGCTTCACAAATCACACAGGTGATTTGTATAACCATGGTACGTTGTAGTGAAAACCTTGTGTTTACAAATACTTCCAATGTTTCCTGAAAGCATTGAACTGCCAGAACTTTATAAAATACATGTGTGCATGCACGTGTTTCTGTAATTTCAAACAAGAGCATGATGGTGCTGAACAAGAGCATATTCTGTAAATCCCAGCTGCAGTTTGTGAGTCTCATTTCAAACCAAAGCACAGTGACCGTTCTTACCCTTATGTCATGACTTGCCCGGTATTTGCAATGGGTTCATAAATTGCTTAAAGCAAAAATGTTCAAGTCCATCCAGTCTCATCTTACGCTCTATGAAATAACTATAAATTTTTGGGGTCATTTCAAAACCAGTGTGATCTGTAACTGTAAAATTCAGGGCTTTTTTAAGGTCTAGTATAAACAAAGCTGCAGTAAGTGTCCAAATTCAGTATTATGTATTTTGTTACAAGGTGAAAGAATGCAGATTTTAATACAGTAATTGGACTTCTGGCACTGTTGCAAACTAGTGTGTACATAGGAAAAACTACATTTTTCATATCTATATCTGAACTGTTTGAAAAAAATGTACTTTGATATTAAAAACAAAAATTCAAGTGTTGATTATAAGATGAAATTCTGTGCTTAAATTAAGTTCATTATGAAGTAAGGACAATATTAAGCAGCCCTTTAATGACAAAAATGACTTTAACTAGATTTCTAGATCATTTTCTAATAGTCTGTAGCTAATTGTGAAATTTACCATTTTACCATGACTAATGTGTGAAATCTGTCATCTTTCCTCATGATTTACACAAGGTCCTAATAAGAAGTACAGAAAGTTGATAATATGACATGAATAGTAGCTTGTATTGCATGTGCTCACTTATTTTAGGAGAGATATTTGTCATTACATTTTGTTAGAGCCGTTGGTGTATCTATGATATCATCACTGGAGTCTCTCAAAAGTCTGCCTTTGCAAACATGACCAAGCATATCCTTGTCTGTTATTCAAAACTGATATATCAACTGATGCAATGCTATCACAAAAGAAACAATCAAATACACTCTGGAAGGGGAAGACTACTGAGTTCTTTAGCCTCCCATAATTAGACAACTAATAGAGAAAGCCTTCCACAAAACCAGGAATTTTATGTAATCTAGTTAGTTACGCTCAATATTTAAAAGGAAAGCTATTTCTGAACTCCTATGTTATTTTGGAAATCCATAAGAGGTTGGAATTTAACTCAGTCCTACATATATTTCTTAGAAGCACAGGATGGAAAAAGCAGAGAAGGTGGTAAATTAAATTGAAAAACAACCCTGGAACTACCAGAGCTATCAAAAACATTTGTGGTGGTGATGGAAGTGAGGCTACTCAAAACCAGAATTTCCTGTTTTTAAATCGTGAGTGCGTTTTGAAACACATTTCTATCATGGCCTCCAAAGAAAGAAAAAAATATGTCCCTTGATCTGGAACCATTGCATGTTGATATGAAAAGTTATGGGGACTTAAAGGACTTATGAAAGTCCCTAAGTCACATTGATATCAGAACTTGAAAATCCTATTCCAAACTACTCCTTTTCCATTATAAAACTAAAGGGACTGTATCAGCAAATTGCCTCCCCACAAGTTTCTGTCCCAATGGAAGGTAGCTATCAGCAGCATCTGCAGAAAATATGTCATGTTGTTTCTTTTGTATAAAAAAAAATACAATGGTTTATCAAGTGGTTGGATGTAACAGTATAACAGGGATGTCTTCCAGGGGCACAACCTAAGATATATGTTCTTTAAGGGGAACTTAATTTTTAACCCTCAGAAGCGGTGATGGTACTCTTACACAGATATTAATATAACGTAATTGCACTTGGAGCCACCTTACGTCAGTAACTGTGAAAATGAAGAAAAATCCAGATAGCTTTAACAGACTGAGGGAAATGAAGGTAGTAACGCCTCTGAATCATAATGAAAAGTAATGTTAAAGGACATAAAGGTTTGCTGGACAGGAAGAAACTGCTTTGCTCAAAAAGCCTTTATGCTGCTTTGACGCGGCACCCTTCATTGTCCTTCCCTCTCAAAAAAGCATCTATCTGTCTCTGGGATATATGTATAATGTTTGCTGTGATGATCCAATGTGGCAGCTTGTTTCATATACTTACAACTCACGCATTATTAAATAATTCTCCCTGAATTCCCAGCTTTTACCACTAAATTCCCAGCGTGTGGTCTTGGGTCCCTCCACTGTACAAAACTGTATGCCACTATTTTTTCTCATCTAATGAAACTCCTTCATTTTTTTAAAAAAAATTTCCCCCTCTATTATCATCTCAGCATTTTATTTTCACTGAAAATAATGTTTCTCAAGATAAACCTCACAGACACTTGTCACAGTATTCTTAAAGCAGGAAATTATTTCAGTTGTCCCCCAAAGCATCATCTTTGAGGTGAGGTGGTAAGATGGTAAAAAATATGATGTTTTATACATAGCTGCTACTGATCTGTCCTCAATCCTCTGTTGGTGACACCTCTTAGAACTTCCCTTGCCAAACAGCTGCTCAGCCATGGATTCTGTACCAAAGAGATTTTATTATTACTATTTTTCACAATCTGTGTTAAATCCCTCGCTAGTCCTTGTACCATGATTTCTCTATAATATGTAAGTTTGATTTTGGCTCATTAATCACAGATTATTTAATATTTATACATTAAGCCCCTCACTTTTCTCCTTTCTTCAGAGAAATGGTTAAATTTTTAGACATTTTATGTGCTGTTTTCCTGTACATTTTATATTTATTTGTTAATGGTATTTCTCCATGACAGGAACTGTGTGGACTTTGTTTAAGGTATGACCATTGGAAGATGAGACTATATAGATAGGTAGACAGGTCAGTACTAATGAATAGTGAACAAATGAGTCAACTAAATTCACTGTAGGGACCATGTGAGAAATTTTACATAAGGTAATTTTATAAGTGAATGGATGAACTTGTAGAATCATTGCTTCTTTTGTTCGCTGAAGGAAATAACTTGAAAAAATTCTAGGGCTGGATTCATCACTATTACCAGTGATGTTACTGCTATGTTACTGATTTCAATTGTACTGTAATCAGAAAAGCTTGTACTGAATTTTGTCCCCAAAAAATGTAATTTCTGTTTGTCAGCAGGAAAAAAAAGCTCCTATCTAATAATTACTGTCTTTAAAGAGTATTACGGACTTAGATTTTCAAATAAGTTAAAGCTAAGGGAGTCCAGGGCACTTTATTTATAATTTCATTTTCATGTAGCAGCAGTGTCCAGAGAGTACCATATAAAAGACACAAGGATAATAAACATATGTGAGAACTCTACATATCTTCTCCAAAATATTATTTCTGTAATATTTGATTATGACCAGAGAGTCTTTCTGCTGACACATAGCCCCACTTCTCTAGAGTTGTGCTTACATTATGGTTACTCCATTACCTGCTTGCACAGCTTTCTTTGTTCTTAAGTGAAATTATTTCTTTTAGAATCAACGGACTGATTTTCTAATTTCAAGTGAAGAATGCATCAACATTTCAGAACAAAACTTTTTGACAAGATATGTCAAATGTGCATGTGTGACACATGATTCCACTGGATGCTTTACAGATATTTCCTTCCTTTGCCATTGTCACCTTCAAACCTATGGATGATGAGAGAAGATTTCTGGCAAGTTCTGTGTGCTTTTTAGAAACTGGTTGGTTCTAGGAAACTGTTCTTTATAAAAAATTAAAATATGAGAGGGAAATGTGAAGAGAACTGCAGTAGGTCCCAGGTACCCTTATCAGAATAATACAGAGAGTCATAGAAAAGACAGAGAGCTTTAAAAAAATAAATAATTCTTGAGGAAACTTATTTTTCTTAACTAAAACTGTGGTATTATAGGATAAGTGCATGTCCAGATTGATTTACCACTGTCTCAGTTATCAGTGGGAATGTATCAGCTTACTTACCTTGGGTTGGTTTTGCATGCTACTCTGTTTTCTTGGTACACGTGTCAGGTCCTTAAAATGGATCAGTTACAGCACAAATGGGTGTTCACAAAAAGCTTCAGAGCCAGTTGTGTCTACTCTGTAGTGTAGATGCATTTTCCAGGAAAAAAAAAAAGATCTTGAATACAACCATATTAGCATTTTTTCCTGGGGAAACACACCATCTCACGGTCTCAATTGCAGTCTTAAAATCAGGCTTATATTCCCTGAGAAACAGGAATTCTTGGTAAGAGATTTTGCATGTATTTTAGAAAATAATATAAATTCAATCAGATATGTAGAAGGGAGATAAACAGAGAGCTGTCTGAGCTATAAACTGCAGCACTGCATTTATCCTGAAAATATGTTTTAATGAATGACCCCTTTTCTGGGGTGTCAGACACTGATTCTCAGGTAATTTTTGATTTTTGGTAGGCTCATCATGGAAACCACAGTCTAGTCTGTTGATCAGGAAGCCTAGCGAGGTTCATTACAGTTTGTATTTAGGCACAAAACAACATTCCTAAATAATTCAGCCAAACAAAGAACCAACTGGATCATAATGTCAAGAGTTCTTCTGTTGACAAAGAGAGCCAATGACGCTGCAGATTTTCTGACACTTAGTGTGTTGATTGACATGGTACCATCATTATTTAGCACCATATATTTTGAGTTCTCTGGGAAACATAAGAGTATGCAAATATTCTCCTTCATGCTTTACAGGATATAGCATTTATCATCCCAATGCTCCAGCCAAAATCAACACCTGGATGAAGAGCAGCTGGCTAAAGCTGAACCCAGGAAAATTAATGCCAGTTGGAAAGAGGAAGCTCTCACAACTTGCCTCTTCAGTCCATAATACCTGCCCTCAAACCCTTAAAATTCTAGTTATCATTTTCCCCATTATCAAAGATTTGGCTGTTTTACAGGACTCTTCACATTTCCTACTCCACTTTTTCTAGCAGTCCTATAAAATATACTAGGAATTAAATTGCTCTGCTTCCTCAAGGGGTATTTTCTCTCGTTGCATGTATATCTTCCATTAACATTAAAAGGACGCATATACTCAGGTTGAAGAGAAACTATATCCGTTTATTGTTTAACTTCCATCTCAACCATCACTGCCTTGTCATCCAGATTCTCTTTTCAAATTAATTATCACTAGTGTTACTACTGTCTTGGTTTAGTATGTTTTTTCCTTTCTATATTATCTTTCCTGCTGCATTAGGTCCCATTCAGATTATTGATCCAATACTATCTGGTGCAGTAGCAATTTCATATTTTCTCTTAAGGACATGCACCTCCACTGGAGATGAGTCATTTGGTCTTTTCACCTCGAGTACGTAACTTGGGTTTTCAGGCTCAAACTTATGTTGTTTTACTTTTCATTATTATCTTCAAATATCACCTTTTTTTACCAAAGAGAGATTTTATTGAAAGGATGCATTTGCCTCTCCTCAGTAGCGTCGTCTGAGACGTCATTCTGCCTGAAAGCACCTCAATCCACCCCAAAAAGGTTTTACCCTCCAAAAAGAGACCTTCATGATTCAATCTAGCGGTGATGACATTGCTTCTTCCACTAATGGCTATTCACATCCATCTTAATCTGCTAGACAGAAAGCTCAAAAATTGTGGACCAACTAATGTGAGGTTTCTGTGAGTTTGGAGGCAACAGAAGTACACGTCAAAGTCACTTTTCTCCCTCATTTTCCTTCAGCTTAAAGAAGAATATCTGTTCCTTATGTTTGCTCTCATCACCGTAATGGAAATTTAGAACCCCCCCAAACTTAGCAATGTAGAAATGCTAGGTATGTAAAATAAATTATTTTTTTTTGTGTGCATGAGAAAATTCAAGTACTTCAAGTGTGCTTTGTACCATTTCATAGGAAACATAAATGTGGAGATAAGGGATCCTGGATAATATAATTCTTAGACCTGACCCAACCTATTATGTAAATTTGCATATATCTGAATTTCCAACTATGAAAGTTAGTGACACAATAGTTATCTGCTTTAAAAAGACACATAATTAAGTGCTAGTGTAACTATGAAACTAGGATTCAGAACAATTGAAGAACCCAACTGGGTAGTGGGACTTGTCCCCGAATCAAATTTCTTTTTTCTCCAGATTTAATAACTGGCTCAATCTGGACTAACTCTGACTTGTATTTGTGGATTGAATGCCTGTTAGTGGTGGGAGTGGTTTAGGTATTCTCCTGAAGCCTCTTTTCCACTTAATTTCCAGGGAATAGGAATCTAGTCTGTGCCCCCAAGACCACTCCACAAAGCAAACTCAAGTGTAGAAAGTGGGGATGATTAACAGATATACGTCAAAAGCACACTGATGAACGTAAAATAAAATTGTAATCTAGAGATAAGGCTGTCCAGAAAGGTTATTGAATATCCATCCTTGGCACTAATCAAAACTTGATTGGACAAGTCCCTGAGCAACCTGATATAAGTTGGCTCTTGTTTGAGAAGGGGTTGCACCAGTTGACCTCCAGAGATCTCTTTGAATCTAAATTATGATTTTGTGTGTCCCTGATAGATGGAAGATATTACTGCCATCTTACTAGCAGCTTTTATACATTCAGTGGTGCAAGTATCTTATGTAAACTGATGACTTCAATTTTTGAAAATCATTCTCATTCTTTCATACTTTCATTCTTTCTCTATTTCATAGCTGTACAAATTTTGATTTATGAAACCATTCAAAGTGTACTGGTGAGAATTTCCCTTCCCCCCTCATTCCTGTATTGCTACAGAAACATCTTAATAAAAAAATACCAAGGAGTAATTAAAAGGAAAACATTCTCCATACAGTCCCTACTGAAAATAAGTGGAAAGGACCTTTAGCTTCACCTTATTTAAGAGGAATGATCAATGCTTTTTCAAGCAGTAGGACTAATTAATTAAAATACCTAGTGAGATATTTATTACAGCATGAAAATAAAATTCTACAGAGCAAAAAGAGTCTGAAGATGGAACCCAAACCAGAAACAAAAGCATCGCATATTCTTCCCATGTAGACCCATTCTCAGAAATAACAATTCCTGGTGATCTGTGCCTGGTGATGCTGTATGGCCACTAGATGTGGAGTTGCCACTGGAGTGTGGCACCTTGCAGTACTTTCTCATGTGGACACTCAAAATGTGGTACTACACATGGGCAGACAGGCTGAATAAAATCTTCCTGACTTTGCACAATTCCAAGAAAATCCCATTGCATAGTTTCCAGCTATGAAGGAAATTACTGAATATATGTTTGAATAAGCCTGCAAGTTTAAGTGTTGTGATATGCAAGGGGTAAGAATTTTGATTCTGAGTTATTTTTTCGTCTGCAGACAGAAAAAATAAATTTCTAAACATGGTATAGAGGAGGATAAGGTGAAACACAGAAGATTATCAGGCAGTTTTTTCTAGGGAGTAAATAGCCATTACCTACAGTACTGTTTGCCATCAGAAACCAAACAGCTAACCATGCAAACCAGCGAGCTACTCTGACCTTCCCCACTTTGTTCCACAGGGAGGAAGGTTTCTTTTTGGTTTTGTTGTTGCTGTGGTGGTTTTTTTTTTTTTTTTTTTTTCCTTTTAAGGGAAAATCAGTGCTTCATTTTTTATTTTTAATGCTAGACAGATACTAGAACAGCTACTGCTAAACTGCCCGTGATTCCCAGTGTTATATTCCCCAGAGAGCCCTCTGTAAAGGAAAACCAGTGGTTTTGACTTTTCAGGTGTAGATTTGCCCTTAAATTATCTCTTTTATCATCTTGGCCCATACAAGATCAATAACAGGAAGAAAGAGAAAAAAAAGGCAATGACAACAAAAAAAAGCATAAAAACACCTAGCATCATATAAATCTGGGAAGAACAGATTCTTCTCTTAGGCATCCATTAGGAATTTCACTTGGCAACATTTTTTGTATTTCACTTCCCCACTGCTGAGAGAAATGTATAAGCAGTAAAACTTATGAAAAAATGTGTTGTAAATCTCATTCTAATTCACTTTTTCCTGTTCATTTTGATCCAGAAAGTGCTACCTTTTTCCTGTTCCACCCTTCCTTCAGACTGTGCCCCATTCCTAAAAGCATCAGGTAGACATTTTAATTAAAGTAGCTCTACTGCTAAAAGGGGACAACAGGCTGGATGCAGGAATTAACATGGTTGTCCAGGGCAAATAGTGACTCCACAGCTGCACTTGCTGGAAGAGACAGTGTTAGACTGAAAATGCTGAACATCCAAGAAAATTAATAATTTCCAATTAAGGAACAAAAAGAGGCTGAATGGATGAGTTCAGGCCTAGAAAACAGATCAGGGAGTTGTGGGATGGGATGGCAGAAGTACCAACAATTAGACAAAACCTCGTTAACTCTGCTGTCCAGGGAATGGATCTTCCCTTCGGTGTCTTCATGCTGAGCTTTCCTCAACAGAAAGTATCATGAAGTAAACTTCACTGGTAAGAAAGATCAACTGCCATTCAGAAATAGCTTAGAAATTTATTTTCTCAGTGCTACCAGGGATAAATGGAAGATAGAAGGTGAGAGGTGTGTGAAGAGGACAGATTCAACAAGTTTTGAAATTTGCCACAGGGAGGAAAACAAAAGGAAAAATCTGCTAGCATCTTTCTGTTGGTCTTTTATCTTTTCCTCCCTGTTCTATTATTTGATTAATGACAAACTGTGTAGATGACAAATAATTTCTCCTACTTAACAGGGAACATTTTTTTTTAATTTTAAATATTCATAAATGAATTTAATGCTCATGTATGTGGGAGACTAATAACATCAGCTAGAGCCAAACAAAGCTTAGGCAGACATTGTGCAAGATGGCAAGAAACTGGTCTTCCGAAAGCAACAAAATTTTTATGTTTAACACTCCTACCAATATTCCAAGCATAGGCTCCTTTTGTTTTGCAGATACAAGAAAAACTGCACTGGTCTTTACAATATTTATAGGTTAACATATCAGGAATTAACTGACATACCAATACCATGCTTGAGTCCAGGCAAACAGAGGTCAACAGATGTTTGAGCATGGCTTTCCTTATATTACTGGTCTCCTACATAAGTGGTCAGACTATATATACCTAGTCTCCACGTACACAGGCAAGGTGAGTGGAGCTGGAAAAAAATATATGGCTGTCTTCCTGCTTCCCAGAAAGTTGGGCAGCTCCATCTTCTTGTTCTGCAATGAATCTGTGTGCATCCCTCCAGGGCAACTGCATTCTCAGACCTCCCTCAAGGACAAGGAGATGACAAGGACAAATAAGGGCTTTGACAATCCTCCAGTAATGGCCAGAATTCATAAACCTATAGTAAAAGATCTTTTCAGCAGGGCTGCTGTGTGCAATGGGTAACACTACCTGTTTCTGCATGGAATGGTGTTTACAAAGCACAATTCAGATGTGATTGAAGTATTGCAGTGCATTGCACCTACAGATGGCTATCAAGATTGTCTAGTCTCCTTCTCGATTCTACATAGAGCTACCAAAAGATCTCTTTAGGTGTGCTGCAGAAACTGATACATAAAAGCTCTGCCCAATGTTGGGAACGTCTAATACGTGAGAGAGCAGCAAAAAAAAGTGTCGTCCCATTGGCAATATTTAATCTTTTCAGTAGGACTGACTGGAGCCTTGAATCAGTTATAAAGACACATCATAGGTAGGAGAATCAGATGACCTGTAATGCAAGGAGAAATCATAGAATCATAGAATCATTAAGGTTGGAAAAAGACCTCAAGGATCATCAAGTCCAACCGTCAACCCAACATCACCTAACCCACTAAATCATGTCCCAAAGCACCACATCTACACATTTCTTGAACACCTCCAGGGATGGTGACTCCACCACTTCCCTGGGCAGGCTGTTCCAATGCCTGATCACTCTTTCAGTGAAGAAATTTTTCTAATATAGGATGAAAGAAGAGAGAGAGTGTGAAAGAAAGACATACTGAAACTACAATAACTTTGCATTCAGTGAGGCTCTATCTGCCTCACACTTGGCAGCTATTTATATATTTCCCTGTATTTGTTGGATTTATTAATGACTGTGAAAGAAACCAAGGAAATATAATACATGGTACTGTACAGACTCAATAGCCAAGGCAATCTCACCACTGTACAACTGAAATAAAGGCAACAAGCCCTGAGCAGTGGCCAAATCAAGGACCAAATGCCTGGGTCTCATTTATTATGAGTTTACAACTGAAAACAAAGTCCTGACTTTTACAGATAAAAATCTTGTGACTTGTCCCAGCAGCTCATAACAGCACTTCCCCATCTGGACCGACCTAACAGCAAGAGAGCTAAGAAGAACAAAAGCAACATGAAAAGATCAGTTTAACGAACCTCTTGCTCTTAGGTGTCTCCCCCTCTTGGATTCCAAACTCAGTGCCAACATTTTAAACAAAAATAAACATAAAATAGAAAATATGACAGCAACAAAACTGTTGAGCTCCTTCCATCCACCCACACACATGCAGTGATAAATACAAAATACGACAGAAATATTTACCCTTGTCAGGGCAATATAGCTTTCTCATCTAGAGGTATCACAGTCCCACAATGCATTTTTCCTGTTAGTGATACTCTCCCCCTGCACCTCTGAGATTCTTAAATAAATCATTGTGCTGAGATGCAGCCATTTCTCTCCTTGGCAGGAGCTTGACTTTCCCCAGGTGGGTACCAAAAGCTTTCCTGGGGAGAAGTGGGAGGGTTCAGGGACAATCAGAGCCTGATTTCTATCTCTGCAGGAAAGTTTGAAACTCAAACTTCAGTACTGGAAAAAAAAAAAAAAAATCCCAGGGAAGGAGAATTTTGAGATCCTATATGAGAATCTAAGCTGACGAGGGAACCAACAAAAAAAAAAAAAAATCATCCCAAAACAAGTAAACAAACAAAAATTCCCAGCCCAAACCCAGCCCTATCAATGTGGTATTTCATCAGAAACTGACAAAGCATCCCAGGTTGCCCAGAGACCTGATAACCCGTGCCCAGACTCTCTGCCATACAACTGGGTGCTGGCAGTACCATCAGTCAGGGTCCCTGCAAACCTCTCACATCTGCAGTGGGGAGCCTGGAAACGCTGGGAGCCCTGATATGAGCTGGGTTTCCCAGGGCTGCCAGGCAAGCTGTTCAGGAGCTGGGTGAGCTGGCAGCGATCCTACCCGGTTTTCTGTCAGAAAACAGGAGGAAATCTTCATGTTTCCAGAGAACATTTAGATTTCATCAAAACAGGATTTTCCAGCACAATAATTTTTCCACCATGAAATTTTTCTCTCTCCGTTTGTTAGTGTTATTATGTTTTGGAGGTTTTTTGGGTTTTGTTTTTTGTTTTTTGTTTTTTTTTTCCTCTGTAGCTGACTAGCCTTACCTTTTTTTTTGTTGTTGTCTTGAACTTCTCACTGCTTTGAGGCGCAGTCAGCACAGAGGACAGTGAGGAAGCACCCATTCCTTTCCTGCATGCCGTGCCCCAGGATGGATGCTTCCTCCTCCTCCTCCTCACTTTGCAAGTCACCCTCCTCAAACACCATATTTAAACTCTAAATCAGCTTGTGCATACCAGCATCCAACAAAAGGCCAACAGAATGTAAAAATGAGTTAGCACATCCAGCTATTCGTAGATCAATTTTATAATGAATTTTGTTTGATACATACATTACTGCTTTAGCAACGGTGTTCTCTGCCATAGTGTTGACCATGATGTTAGTGTTTGTCATACTAATCATTCTCAGTTTTAGCAAAAGATACAAAAAAAAAAAAAAAAAAGGCAAACAAACAAAAACACAGGAAAAAACATTAATGTGGATTTGCCAGGAAGAGAAAAATGCTGTTGCATGGTAGTTGCAATTGTAGTAAAATAATACATTTCTTGAAATAAAAAAGAGCATTCATGTGAAGAGGTGATAGCTCCCAATTACTTTCATATTGACTTACATGAAGACATCATTCACATGTGGCATTCCCTGATATGGGATATAATTGTGGAAAATACTGATTTCTAAAGGGTTACTTCTATGAAAAGTATCATTAGAATAAAATTACAAGGGATACAAAAATTCCTGTTTATGACAGACTGACTACATGCTGAAGAAGAGAATACATCTCAAATTTTAATAGAAGAATAGCAGAAGACAGCTTGGGAAACTGTTTTATTGTTTGTTTGTGTTCTGTTTTTTTGTTTGTTTTGTTTTTGGTTTGTTTTTTTGTTTTTTTTTTTTTTTTTTTTGTTTTTTTTTTTTTTTTTTTTTTTTTTTTTTTTTTTTTGTCTGTGTTTTCCCAAATCGTGTTAGTTTCTTACTCCCGACCATAAGTGGTGAGTGAACCCTCCCTGTTCTCACCTCAGCCTATGAGGTTTTCAGAGTGAGGCTGTGGGGTGGCTTTTAAAACCACAACAGAGAAATACAATAGATATTTAGCCCTCAAAATTATTGTTGTGGCAGAATCCAATACAGACGGAATTATATCAAAAAGGTGTTGCTTCAACAGGCACAAAGTGTATTATTTTGAAGTACATACAAACTTTACAGCAAAGGCATGTTTTTGCCCAATAAATATTTTGGTACCGTCTCCAAACATTATCATCTTATAAACCTAGTTTTCTGTCTCGATTTGCTTTTTATCAATAGTATCTCCTCCAAAACTGATTCCCTCTGAAGGTGCCTGAGAAATTAGCACAAGAAGACACCAAAAGCACAGGTAATCAGGTACAAAGTGGGCCAGATGCTGCTTTTATTCAGTCTCTCACACTGATCTAATCACAGTTTTTCCTCAGTGTTTTATTACTTTTCTGGACTGTTTCATCATGGCAAAAAAGTTGAGTTTATCTCTCACATGAGATTATCTTGTTATAGACAATCTGGTTATTGACTGTCCTCGAAGAACAATCTTGTTAATAGCTTGCCTGCTCAAAGAAGTGTCACTTCAAATCCATCTTTTATCCGGATCTCAGCTACATATAAATGCCCTCATCTCCAGCTCTCCTTCCTTAGACTGATGATGGTTGTTCTGCTTTGGAGTTAAATGTCTCACAAAAGACTTACTCATCTGGTGGAATTTATTTCACATAAAAACAGTTATACAGAAGTTTTATCTAAATGACCATCATCTTTCTTTCTATATACCTTATAGCTGCCATTTTTGCAGTTTTCCTTGAATGCTATAATCTATTAAATTTTGACTGAAGCGAAAACGTAGGTCAAAAACATTCCCTACAGATCCACATATGCAGGAAAATGATGTAAATATATCTCCTCTGAGGCATCATCTGACTTGGGGAGGCTTTTGCACATAGTTCAAGGTCTGTGAAAACTCTGGGTGAACACTATTCTCTCTGTACTCCCAGACATAAAGGAGAAAAAACAATATGTACTTTGCCCCTACAGCCCAGTACACCTGAAGGCAATGCTGGATTTTGGAGAGCTGTTGATGTCTGCACACTTACGTGCAATCCTGCTATGATTCTGGTATTGCTCCCCATACTAAATCAATACATCCCCAGCATAACCATAAGCACACAAGTTGGGCACTGGCCCAAGGAGTCTCTGCCAAGAATTTTTCTTTCACCACTTCCTTTTGTAGGTTATCTCTTATGAAGATACAATGGATAATCACATTACTTATCAGAAGTAAGATAAGACAGAGGTTATATTTTGACATACTAACAAAAACTACACATCTTATTTCCATGATATGGAATCAGGAGATATTTTCAACAAAAAAACTGCCATAAACTGTATTGTTTGTAACTGAGATGGTTATGAATCCTGCATTTCGAACCAAGCTTTTATAAAGTTTTGGGAAGCTGTTGTGTTTAACTTCAGCTACCCTTATGAACAGTTCACCTCCTGTTTTTCATGGTGCATTGTGAGTGGGGAGAAGAAGCAGGAGATGTGATCTGAAGACAAGACATTTTTGCATCTGAGAATGTGACATACAGTCACTGGCATGACATCAAGAGGAGGTCCTGGCACGCAGCAGAGGTAACAAATACATCCTTTGAAGTAAAGAGTATCAGATGCTGCACAATGCAGAAACCTCTGCAGAGAGACAGATGGAGAGTAAATGCAATAGCCAAGTAGAGGAAATAACAAGAAAAAAGCTATAATAAAAGAGTTGTAAGCAACTAACACTGCTGAGTGGTTTGCTGAGATCAAGCTCAGCACACTAGAAATATTCTTACATTGGTACAGGAAACAGTGTTTAAGAAGAGGATAAACGCTCATAAAAAAAATTGAAGACTATTCTGGATAAAAGAGAGAGTGTCAAAAAATAAGCTGTTGGCTTTTCAAGGGTCAACTTAAATAAAATCAGACCTTAGAAAAAATTATTTTTTCCTTGCTAACTATACCTGTGACCTTGAATGGAGGAGTGCTAAATGCTTTAGATGTTATATATTTTTATATATGCCTGAAAATCCTCATAAACATACAACTTTAAGCCAACGGGTGTAAATATATCCCAAATATAAATACTTCCCCTTCTGGTGAGATTACTGCCATGTTTTATTCAATCCTGAATTCTGAAAGAGATGTACTCTTACAATGCAATGATTAATCTGCTGTTATGTATGAATGGCTGGACTGCGGCAAAATAAACCTTTTCCTGAAGCAGTATCTATTGCACTTTGTGTCTGATTCTCAAATTCAGCACCTTACAATTCAAAATCCTTTCCAGTAATTAACTAAATTGTGCTGCTTGGCTACTTAGCTACTAGATACTGCTGTCATGATATCATCAATTATGATAACTATTTTAACTATAAAAGTTAACTATTCCCACTCTAGCTAGTGTGGTAACATCTAATGATATAATTAGAATAAATAAGTGAAATCTGAACATTTTAGAATACAGTTCAATAAGCAATTTAAACTATCGTAAACTGAGACCACCAGCAAAGGAAGCAAGTTTGACTTTGACCCTATTTCTGTCTGATCTATCCACCTTTCATAACCCACTCCTTTTGCCTGGTAGATGGACTTTTGTGACCACTTGCTGAAGTAAGTCAGTGAATTATTCTGTGTGAAAACAAAACAAAAAATTAATAACAAACCCCCCAGCTATTATTATGATTAATTATTACTATTCATTATTATTATTAAAACAATAAGCTACTATTATATAATAATGATAAAAACTGAAAACAGCAACAATTGCCACCAGTTTAATTCACCTACTGCCTCAATCCACTTCACTATAAGACTGCAAAATATCTGAAAGAACCCACACGGTATAGAGGTGGAAATGAGGAGCAATGGCAGGACAGGATTACTTTTTTGGCTGCTGTGACAATTTACTACTCCTGAAAAGGTTAATCCAACTGTTGCTTCACTCTGCATCCCATAAATGCATGACTGTTTCCTCAGAAATAAATTTTGGCCACAGCGTTCAATAGTGAATTTCAGAAGAAACAAAAGACCCATCTCTGTACTTATGTCTGGCTAACAGAATTTCGATCTCAGCATTCAGTAATTATCAAGTAACTATTTTGTTCTCATTCTGGGAGCTGTAAATAAGGGATTCATTGACAGATCCCATTTTTCATTTGATGAGAAAATACAAGAGGAGAATGTATACAGATGTTCATGGAAGCATGAGTAAGATGAAACAGAGATATCATTCATGATTACTTAGCATAGCTTAGCCAAATAGGTTTAACAAACAAATGTAATTTAATATTGCCTCTACAATGCACTGGAATGCCAAGTTTGTTTTTTTTTTTTTTTTTTTTTCCTGAGAACTTGATATTTACTCTTTTAAAAGCTTTAAGTGAGTAAACAAACCACTGTAATTTACTGAATATCGATGATATCTGCTAATAAAAATCTTCATTATATCTTTGCTCCTAATTAGACCAAATTTGTTTTTTACAATATCCTCCTCTTCATGTTCTGGTACTTCAATTTCTAATTTTGATCTGAACTAGGATCAGTAGATGGAAAACCTCATATGTCTGGAAATATCAAAAAGTAGGCAAAATAACATAATCAAGCATTTCCAATTAGTTGCCTTTTTATAAAAATTGTTTTAGGCAGATATTAAGGCAGTCTGAACTTTCTCCAGGCCAGTGTGCACACTATGTGCTATTAAAAAAAAGTGATTTTGTAAATGACATCTGACTTAAAACCCCTGTGACCTCAGTAGCCTTATGATTATAAAATGCTTTTCAGTACTTTTTATTGCAGAAGCAAGAGAGACCATATTAACGTGGTCTCTTGTGCCTTAATCAATAGACTAATTAACCAAATCTGCAACCTTTTGAATGACTGCGTGGCCACCAGCTACGTAACTTGACTTTCAGATTCCATTCGCAAGGCTGACAGCTAGAAAAACATTTGTTTTATTTACAAAGCACTTTCTTGAGAAAGAAGGTACTGAGACACAACAAACACGGAATGTCAGGATATCTTTACAGTCACTTTTCTGTATATATTTTGCGTTGTACAAAAGAATCGCTGTTACCATATTACATCCACGTCATACTAATCAGCTGAACCAGTTCTATTATGCCTTGCCTTCTGTATTTCAAACACCTTCGCAATACAGAACAGATTTATGAATCTTGAAAGTAGCAAAAAGGGGGGAAAAGCCCCAAAGAACCCATGTTTATGGTGCCTAAAATGGAAAGGCCCTGAGTGTGCTTGTATACACGCTAAATTAGGAGTTGCTGTTCTGAAAAAGAAATGCTTGAAAAACGCCATGGTTTAAGGCTTTACAGAACATATCATTGTACTCAGTGTAGGAGGTGAAGACAAGAGGCAATTTATTCTGCAACTGGTTTAGAAATAAACACAGTAGCGGAAGATAAGGAGTGAAAGAGGGATAAATCCTCCTGTAGCAAACTTGATGGACAGACAGGCTGCCATTAACAATGCTGTTGCCTTTGTAAGTACAGAGTGATGTGGAGATACCCTGGCATTTATACTGTAGGCATGGTCCTTAAAGATTTTACACCTCCAATTCCTTAGAATTATCAGCTATCTCCAGCCTGTCACTCATCCTGGCAATCTTAGATTTCTAGCTCGCAGGGCCAGGCAGATTATTGACAAAGCAATCCAGGGTGATATAATACACCCTGACAAACAACAGTGAGGGGGATTGTGTTTACCGCTTTCCCTGCACCAATTCAGCTAAATTTATTCTTAATGCCGAAAGTAAACTTTCTCTTGATAAGCGTTCGCTCCCTTCGCCCTATTGTTTCGCATCCCTGCCTGAGCTCCAGGTAGAGTAGCAATGCGTTTTGATGTGTTTTAACCTGCTAGCCGTTAATAAAAGAAGAAGGTTTCTCGTACACCACCAAGCTAGCCAACAGTGACAAATACAAAAATGCTGGCATACAATAAAAGTTAAAGCTCTAGTTTAAACAGAAAAAAAAAAAGGCAGGAAAATTTCAAATTTAGGTTTGCCTCTCTTACCTACCTCTACTGGGACAGCAGCACACACAGTATGAACTTTATGATCACTTAATATCAAGAGACACTAACACTGGTTAAAACATACAAAATAAAATTGGTTCTGAGATTTTTTTTTACTTTTTTTCCCCCACCGTGCTTTTGCCCAAGGGCATTTTTTTAGCTTTCAGGTTATACTGTGGATAGAAATATGCTTTTTAAAGACCTGGTGGAGGCTTAGCAATAGAGATGACTCTATACACTGATAAACTTCTGATTACTTAGGCTCGTTTCTCAAAAAGGATTATTTTATACACTCAGAATGAAAAAGAACACTGATTTAGCACCCAATGCTTCAGCTGCAATTCATACGAAGAATGATGTCATGAATGTATGAGGAAACATCACATTTGCTTACTTAAAATTATTGATGAATCTCTTCTGAGTTGATTTTAACAGACACAGTAATGCTAATCCAGAAATAACATGTATGCCGGGAGTTCAGTCATTTGCATGAGATTAATTTAATTGTAAAACTGAAGTAAAAATCCAAATCCCAACAGTCTTCAAAGGTGGAAAGCGTTAGACAGTGGGTTGCTATTCATTCTGAAAACTGAAAAAAACCCCTGTAATATCAAGTCCCTTGATCTTGGAAGTGCTCTGACCAAACTTTGATTCAGGTTCATCTTAACCTCTGAATTTTCAAATTCAGTACAACCAGCCTAATCACATACCTTCCTAAATGTTTTAACACCATTTAAGTGGGAATTGTGCCAAAAAAACCCAGGGGATTCCTGACAAGAAAACATAGGTATTTATTACACTTGTTCAAAAGTTCAGCATTAGTCTCCTGAGGAAGTGACAAGTCTTTCTAGTAAAACAACATGAAAATTTCTCAAAACTATTATTTTTTTAGGAAGAAGCATGGAGGAAAAGCAAAAAAATTGGTTTTCTTCATTTTTTTGATAATTAAGACTTTCCTGCCTAATGTAAGAAGGAAAACAAATGTTATGCTGTCTGAAGAACAACTCCTCAGTTATGGTTTCCTGCAAAAATTCTGATCCCACATCATGATCAAGGATCAAGAGACGGACTCTTCCCACACATAGCATGGTTATGGTTTGCTTTGTGACTTTTCACCCCTCAATGTTCAGGGAAAAATTGGTTGTTTAATTAAAGAAACCTATTATTCTCCTTTTTCAAATACATAAATACTTAGATTGTTTTCAGTACAAAGTCACCTTCCCTGTTTCCCACATCTGAAACCTAACAGTTCACAGGTCCTGTTGATATCTTGTTGAGTGCCTTCCAGTGAGGGCACCTACAGATCTTTATTTGACAATCTCACTTAGCAGGGTGAAACTTTTTCTCTCTCCCTCCCTCTGAAATTGCTTTCCACATTTTCCTTGGTTTTAAATATTAATTGATTGGCTTGCTGTAGCTTGGCACTGGATATTATTATCACTAATAATCTTTGCTAATAACCTTTTAATATGAGTACAATTCTAAAATTTTAAAAATGCTCTAAGCACTGGGAAGTCAAAACCACCATAAGTCATTCAGAATCAGAAACCCAAGACAATTGAAAGTGGCTTGGTATTCAAGTATAACTATTTTAATACGGATAATGATGTTTTTAACTTAGCTAGTCACATCAGTAAAAACCTTAGCTAGGGTAGGGAAACGAGATTCAAAGGTATGACACTACTTATAACTTCTGACATATCAGAACAAGCTATTCCACTCTTTACCCATATACTTGCAGAAAAGTGAGGTGGAGTTATGTAAAGACCTTACATGCCTTCAAAATCAGCCAAGTGGTTTTGAAAACTCTCTCCAGTCGTATTAGTCACACTTGGTAAAATCAATTAAATAGTCCGAAAAATAAAATTCATGAACCTGTTACACTGTGCCATGGTTGCTGGAGAATTACCATTTGATGACTCCTTTTCTAATCTGACTTAATGTTAATCGTATCAGTCCAGCATGTTTGAGGCAAGCGAAATTACACAGTTTTAAAGTGCAATTTTAATATGTAGGGATAGATGAAGACATGCACAGTTTGGAAATGGTTCATTTCGACATTTTGTTTATGTTCTGTGAAGTAAAGGCAAAGGATGTGGTATCACAGCAGCAGGAGCAGAAAATATTGTTCTGTGCTATACTAAAACAGAAATTAAAAAAAAATATTTAACTCAATGACATCACTATTATGCAAAGCTGGGACAGGTTTAAGTCTTTAAAAATTCTGCCACCTCCAGAGCAATGCCTATAATGGGTTTTGACCTCTGAAGAGGCTGAAGGTAAAAAGGGCAAATATCCTGAGCCGGTGAAAAATCCTGCAAATCACAACAAAGGAAATATAACCTCGACTGTACTGTGAATGCTGACAGAAAGCAAAACTGCCTGAATTATAACAATGATAATTTGTTAATTTTAATTATTTATAAGGAGATGATGGCTGAGTTCCCAAAAACCTTTCTATTGAGAATTTTCAATATAAATCTCTCTGACATACTGTAACGCTACTTCATTTCTGCTGCCAACTGCACTGGAAAGCATAAAGCCCCTCATTAGTTCATGCTTCCGCTTACAGGGATTGCTTTAACAAAGGGATCTAGTGTGTGCTGATGACTCGTAGAATTAAGATACAACTGTGGCAAAAACAATAAATACCTCTGTCTTATTAAAATGATTTGGTAACAGCAGCACAGACCTGCTTTGTATTCGCTCTTCTCCACACACATTTCAGTTCAGGCAGGAAGCTGGGGATGCACTCCAGAGAAACACATAATGAGGTCAGATGGAAAATCTTGTCTTGTTTTGGATGTGAATTCAATCCATCCTCCCTTGCATGAGAGACAATGCACACAGAAGAAAACACTGCTGACATGTTTTAACTTCACTGGCACACTGAAGATGTTTTCAGCTGGTGCTTTAATCTTCATCTGAAATATTATGTATTAGATTACTGGAGGCGGCCATAAAATCGGTTTTTATTTACCCGTTTAACCTCTGCTGGTGCTCACTTAACACCACTGCTCAAAATTATTTTTGATAATTTGGTCATTTAATTCACATCTAGTAAAGTGCAGGAATAATTAAAAAAAATGTGGCAGATGTAAGGTTGTCACCTCTTCTATTACTGCACTGAACTCCTGGGGGGTCTGCAGACTTTGCAGGGAAAAGGGCGGGGGAAGGGTTCAAAAACTCTGGAAAAGAATACTGGTCTTGTAGTTAAAAAACGTGAGAACTGGAGTTCACCTGTCACAAGCAGGTACTTTGGTTCAAAACTGTTCCCTAGAGCCATGCTTTGCTATTGAGCATAAGTCAGAACAATGTGTCAAGACTTGGAGCACAGCTCTTCAATGTCTAATGCAACTATTCGAGAAGGAGCTAAAAAAAAATTCAGTTGTCAGCATAATTTGAGTTTAAAATTATTCTAAAGGAATGCTTAGTTCCTAATTAGCCTATTCAGTCCATTATAAAGTACGTTTATATCCAGCAGTGAGAGGAACCCAGGGTAACTTTTTTATGTAGCATACCTTTTACACTATGTAACCGCCCATGGAAAACAACATAGATAGCTGAATTAGCCATGGCCTTTAACACACATAGGTCCCATTTGAGAAAGTGCCATACAAAAAAAATATAGAAAATATTTATATATATATAATTGAGCTTCAGTTCACCAACAAAGACCATTCTTCTAACTCTAGCCCTGCTAAAATATGTTTTAACTCTGCCTGTAAGGAGATAAAGGTTTACTGTTAAGTGTGCACACTTAATTTTTGTCTCTTTTATTGCCTTGGTTTTGGTAATATTTAGGTAACTCATTGTACTGAACACATACGCTTTGTTTTGCATAGGATTAGTTACGGTACAAGGAATTATGCTACATGCCAATGTCATACAGAAGATTTTGCAGAGAGGATGGGGTTCAGGTCCATAATCACCCTTGGCACTGAAACCCCAGCACCTTCCTCCTCTCTCCATGGGGTCAGCACTGTCCAGATTTCTTAAGGAAGTGCACCACAGCTTTAAATAGCAAAAAAAAAAAAAAAAAAAAAAAAAGAAAATTTTAAAGAACATATAAAAAAAAAAAAAAAAAAAAAAAAAAAAAAAAAGAGTACTGTAAAGTATAGCATGAATGTCAATTACCACTTCATCCTTAATATTTGTGAATGGTTTATGTATCTCTGCTACAAGAAGCTATAAAGGGAAATATACCTGGAGTCTTATCATCTCAAAACTGGGAAACGCTATTCAGGTCAAGGGCTGAATGTCACTACCCATGATTTTCACAGTGGTATTACCCTGACTCTGCGGATCTACCAATTATAGGTGTTTTCAGGACCTCTCTGAACTTTTCCGACTAGACTCTCTACAAGGAGACTTAACTGTGAGCCGGAGCCTGAACCGGTCTAAATTGAGGCAGTGGCACTGAACTTAAGTAAAGGTGAGTACAAATGAAATGCTTTAGAAGTGCTGGTTCTGACGATTCCAGATACCATCAAATTTTACAGGGTACTGACATTCACATCCTAGTTTTCATCTTCTTTATTTTTAACTGGTTATGGAAAAAATGTGATATAAGCAAGAACTGGAACTGCTCTAGGACTTTTCATAACACGACTAATTTTTAAGTTAAATTATTAAAAAAAAAAAATCTCAGACCTAATATAAAATGTACTGCTATCATACAAAATACCATGCTGACAACATATTTTACAGAAAACAAAAACGAGCCACACTAATTTTCAGGCTGTACAGCATTTAAATTGTGCGAGAGAATAATTCTTGGAAGAAAAGAGGTTTGCCTGTCACCCTATCAAAAGCAAAATGTGAATGACTATATTTAAAAAACAAGTTCGAAATGTAGTGCAAGATTGGATACAATATGACACTGAAATAATGTACCATAAAAATATCATAATCCACTTTGTAATTTTTATATGAGAATTAAAGATTAGCTACTGGTAAATAAACTGAGCATAAAAATGTGGGTTTTATCTCAAGAATAGTGGAAAGGTATGAAAAGGCAGGGTGAATAGGAAAAGAGCCAGCAGTCATATCATCTGCCAACCACAATGATGTTACTTCATGAATCCATAAATTTGCAAGTGAAAATTGTACAGCTTTTTCTTGAATTTCACAGCTGTGCATTTGCAGCTTAAAAATATGTAACTTTTTTTTTTTTTTTTTTTTTTTTTTTTTCCAAACCCACTAGCAGCCCATGAACAATACTTATAAATTGTGCACAAGTGTTTGTGGTTGTCAGCTAGATGTTCAGTCACCGCAGGGAAAAAAATCAGAGTGGCAAACCCACATCAAGAGAGTCTCATCTGGTTGCTGAGCGGGAGATCACAGCCCAGCTGATTAAGTTGTCTGTTAAATTATGGAGCAAAAGTGTTTTGATTATTAAATGGTGTAAACTGATCAAAGCAGTGCAAGACAAACCTTTTTGGCACAAGCTAACGTGCCTTTCTCAATGAGCAGAGTAGTTCTTCAGTCACAAAATGTGAACTCCTCTGCATGATAACAGGATTAACTCTTTGCTTACCAAAAAATGAAGATTCCATAAAGGTTTATTCTGAAACACAGCTACACAACTTTCCTTATAAGAAAAAAAAAAGAAATACAGGAGAGAAAGAGTTCAGAAAGAGATAAAAACTAAGTACAGCCTCCACGATAAAGGATGCTTTTATATCTGTCTGAACATAAATAAAACTGCTTCTTAGATGGAAACAACATTTTTTCTCGAATTTCGCTTGCTCTGAACTATTAACAAAAATAAGAATGGGATCACAGGACAGCACATTTTTGAAAGACTGATATTTACAGAAAAAAAAATCAGTTTTTCTCCCCTCAAACTCTTATCTTTAAATCTCTGTTTGTAAATCTAAAAATCTATTTGAGTTACAATTTTTGAAAGGTCTCTGCAGTGTAAGTGGCTTATGAAGACAGAGTACTCAACATTTCATGTGATATTTTAGACATGCTTTGAAGTATACAGACAAAATACCCTAGAATATATATATATATATATATATGTACAGAATGGCACTAAAAATTCACATGCATTAAAGAAAAGGTACCA
>NW_010146197.1:68970-74654 GCF_000699245.1 Pterocles gutturalis
ATAAACAAGTGAACCTGAATGCCCCCACTAAACAAAAATAAATTGAAATTGATTTGCATCCCTGGAAAGCTTGCAGGAGGTGAGTGGAAAGGCTTCTCAGCAACAGCAGTCTGAAGGAATTTAATATATGCCTAAAAGGTTTTTAATTGTGAATACACTGTAATTTCTACTAGTTTGCAATTATTTCTGCTGTGTACAGTCCTCAAGGAAGAAGAAGAGGGTCTCTGTGGGACCTGGGGGCGAGTGGTCAGGTTAAGGTGAAGCCGGGTTAGATCAGAGGTGTCAGTAAGGCATAAAGTTATGTTGAGAGAGCCTGGAGTACCTGTAACAGAGAATTTCAGGGACAGAAAAAAGAGATTCAGATGACAAGGTAGATTCACACCATACTTTTCTTGACAGACGAGTTCAAACTGCTATTGCATCATACCTAAAAGTGAATTTTATGGTGTCCCTGTTATCCTCGTACATCTCTCTCTAGCAATAGAGAACAATAAATCCATCGAGACTCAGCCTACCTAGCCTCAGGCTAAGAGTGAAAAGCCTAAAACAGGAGTTTCATTGACCTCAGTCCCTTATGTGGTCAACATATAAAAATAAAAACTTCCAGATTAAATTCACCTAAGTGGTGCGTGTTGCAGCAGTTAGATTACAGAGACAACTAAAGACTCTTACCACTTAATTTCAGTGCCCCAGTTAGGCATGTAAAATTAACAGAGATGGATCTGAGGTACTGTGTCCCCTGCTAATCTCTGGTTTGAAAAAAACTAAATATTTACATTTGTTATGAAGTTTAAAAAATTCAGAAAATTTAAAAAATAAGTATAGAGCTGGAGTAAAACAATTTTATTACCCTTGCTGTGTGGCTTTTATCATGTACTAATATGTATTGAAAATATGGAAAAAAGTTTATAATTTTTACTGATCCTTCATAAATTCTGCATCACATGGACTGCTTACATTAAGATTGCCTAAAAGCTAACTTTCATAATCAATATGGTGTCTAGCCCACTTGTGTTGAGTCTCAATTTAAATTCCAGTGAAGTAAATACAAAAATTTCCCATTGTCACTAGAGTTTCAAAAAGGGCTGTTTTTTCTACATTTATAAAGGAAAATGAATCTCTGATTCAGCGCAATATTTAAACATTTGTGTTACTTGCAATTAATTTAATTTGGGTTGTTCATGTGCTTAGAGCTATCTGCTTGTTTGAAGTACGTCACTGACTCAGCCTTTACTGTAATATCTCATACGAAAGTGTGATGATGAGAGTGAAATGTCATTTTTTGATGCCTTTATGAAGTTCTGAGTTTCAGAAAGCTTGTTCAGAAAGTACCTTTTTAATAAGAAGCCTGCCCCAGATAGGTCTTTGAGGTCATGGAGAGTATTTTGATGTATAAACTTTATTTTAAATCAGTAACCCATAGCCCGTAGCCAAGCCTAGGTCCAGGCTTATAGGCAAAAACATCTAAAATTAGCCAGCTTCTCTGCTCATTTAAGAAAAGGTGTCTTCAGTGGTTGGGTCAGCAAACAGCTTGAAGGACAAGAGGTATGGACAGGCTGTGCCTGGGAGGAACAGTGGGGACCAAACACCATGTGATGCTTGTGACAGTGATATTTTAATAGCAGTTAAGTTACAATTCTACTTTCCAGGCTACCACTTGCAAATTTTTATTTTGTCTTCCTTCTAAAGATTCAGCTGGATAAACAGATCCCAGGTGGTTTACATTTTCAGCACCACTTCCTCCTGCATTTATTAAAGTAGGACAAATTCATTGTTGATTGATTTCACAGGGGTTGGACTAAGTTCAAATCTGGGCCAAAAATTTACATATAATTGGATTTAAGATTTAATATGATTTCTGAGTTGAATTTTTACCCAAATTAAATCAGTGCTGTGGATAAAGAAGTGACAATAGGAAATGGTAGGACCCACTTCCTGTGCCTGCTCCTTTGCTCTCATCAGTGGTCTTTTAGAATATAAACTGAACACAAATTAATAATAGAATAATTTACTATTCCACATGAATAATAAATGAAAAGGGTGATTTACTATACTTATATTTCTGCTTAAATAGGGCTTTACTTCTTTACAGTGAAGGTGACAGAGCACTGGAACAGGCTGCCCAGAGAGGTTGTGGAGTCTCCTTCTCTGGAGACATTCAAAGCCCGCCGGGATGCGTTCCTGTGTGATCTGATCTAGGTGTCCTGCTCCGGCAGGGGGATTGGACTAGATGATCTTTCGAGGTCCCTTCCAATCTCTAACATTCTGTGATTCTGTGATTCTGTGACTTACTTCTAGCCAGCCTGTCTTAACTTCACTTTAATTAAAAAGATGTTATATTGGTATATGAAACACCATTGTAGTTTGGCTCTTGCAGGACACATTAAAGCAGCAAGAATATTCTAGCCGGAATAAGTAAATGTTGTTGTAATATATTTTAGAGGACCTTTTAAAAAAATCTTAAATGCTCAAAATAGCACAATTTCAGATTGCACAGCCAGGAGACACTCCTGGCTGTTATTTTTATGGTGGTTCTCAATATTTACTGAAACTATGATTTTGCACAACGATCAAACAGTGCTTGTACACGTAACTAAAGTTACTTTGTTCTTACAGATGGAATTTGCATTACCAACATCTTCCATTACATTTTTAAAGCTGTGACACTGTTTGATAAATAAAAAGTTATTCTTTACAATCAAATTTTATGCTATGTTAATGTTTTAGTGAAATTAGGATAAAAAACCTGTTCATAGGGCAGCATCCCTACTTGGATACCGTTATTGGACCTGCATGTGGAACATCAGTGATAAATACTGGTTAACAAGTTGTGACAGATTCTGGGCCATTGCCTTTAAGGTGGAATTCTGTAATGGGACATAAAATAAAAATATCTAAAACAAAAGCATACCACAGCTGAACTACTATGTGAATCTGTAAGAACAGTTGCTACAAAGTAAAATTTACTGATAAATCTGGCAAAAAACTTGCAGGGAAAAGACTCTATTGGGGAAAGAAGACATAGGATTTTGCAAGGAAACAATCTATCTTTTTCTTATCTCTAACCGTTGTTTTTTCTCCAGGCAGCACTACCACAGTGTGGATGTCATGACTCAGGACTAGTGCCCAGGGAAGTTACCCATTTTCTGCAAAACCTGGATTTTCCTGTACAAGAACTGATCTGTTGATTACAGTGAGAGTTAAGGCTGAAAGAAGACACATGTGCAGGTAAACAGTTTACAAAGCTAAATATGAAAAGATATAAAAAAAATCCAGAGGTCGTTCTTGGGACTTAGTCCCATATTGATAAAAGACGGTGAATAGAATGACCCATATTTTTAGAAGTGTATATAAATACGTATATACAAAATAATACATTAAATATATCTATAGATTGTATATATTTTACCTGCAGCATCTAGAAATATGGTTAGAATATATTTAAATTTGGTTTTCAATATTAGTAGGATTTTGTACAGATAACCAACAAAGTCAAATTGTCCATTTACTTGCTATCCAGTCTCTCTCCAGCTGATAGGCCTCATTTCACTTCCTGGCAGAGATATTTTAATTTACCCAATGTAGAAGAATTCTGGCTTCAAATCCATAAACACACTGGTTATTGTCTTTATGACTCATTACAATAATCACAATTGGATACAGTATGAGTAATCTGTCCCTCCTCCTTTATATTCTACAAATTAGGTGTCTTTTCTGGACTCTGAGGGGTTTTTTTTTAAGTTGCAGCTCTAGTTAATATGTGTGTGGGGAACAGTTCCTTTTAGTTCTCTCATTTTCTTAACCAAAGACCTCAGCACTCTGGTCAGCTGCTAAGATGAAATTCAGTGGAACTGAATTTCCACTTAAACCACTGTTCCTTGCCTCTTTGGTTATTGTAATTGAATGGAAAAATCAATGAGTCACCAGTGTGTAAAAGATTCCGTTGAAAACCATATCAATGCTACTTTAAAAAAATAGATAAAAATGATGGTTTCAGAAAATTGTGCTTAAACAAGCAGATCCAAGGGACTGGATTCTGATAGCAAACACCTTCGCACAGGTTTCTGTCTTCTCTGAAGCAAAACCTGATTCATGAGCCCACACACCCATTTCTCAAGCTGAGAGTGGTACAACGAGCACATCTTAGGTTAAAGCAGTAAGGAGTTGTGTAAGAAGTTCAAGGTGACGGAGCAACTCTCATGGTGGTGGGACATTGACGGTACTTTGCACTGTGACCATTATGGGTTTGCTGAGCCTTGCCAGTTTTCCTGTAATGATTTAAATTTAGCAACAGGACAATGCCCCAGCACGTTTGTAATACCAAGTATCTCAAAAGAGGAGTATTCTCCACAAAATATTTGGTACCAGTTGAATTGCTTGCTTCTCCTGCGCTCTCTCCACAGTGTTCAATATTGCTGCATTTTTACTTAGAGCTCAGAAATTTGTAGATAAATCTCACAAAATCATTTCCTGAAAGTTATTTACCAGAAATTAAAAAAAAAAAAGAAAGTGGAAATCGGAATGTGTCTTGTACAGAAAAATTTCCACATGAATGTTTAGGGGATACATGTCTTTGCTTTGATGCCTGGACTCATCAAGTTGGTGAATATTAAATTTGTATCGAAAATGCTCATATGACCACAGACAGAAAGAGACAGAAAGTGACACAACCACACCCCTTAATGCTGTGATTGCCCATGAACACACTTATTACATGTCAAATGGTGTTGCGGTGAGGAAAGATAATTACAGATTAGTAAATACAGTACGCTGGCTATATGTTTATGCAATAGGCTCCTGCCTACCAAAAGCTGCAGGGAACAACATCTTCAGTCCCTTTTGCTGGAAGTTAGGTACAAAGGTAATTAAATGTGACCTAAAGGATCCAGCTCTGGTATTGCTAGCTAAAATCAGGCATGTGTGCCTAGTTGCTTCATGTGTGATTTAAGAGAAAATACCTAGAAAAGAGTAAAATAATATTTAGTGTATTTAGTTTTGCAGTTTTGTTTGCTTGGGGTGTTTTTTTTAGTTGGTTGGTTATTTTTTTAAAAGTAAGGGCACCTGAGTCTAAGGCTACCACCTTTTTAAAAATACGTCTAGTCATATTTTCTTTTAATCAACTCTTTTTCCACAAATAAACTTGTCATGAAGCTGAGATCACATCTCAGATTCCAGTTGCGATGAAGCAAGTCAAGTTTTCTTCTGTTTTTTTCTAATTTGTGGCGGTACATTTTCCAAAATTTTTGGGTCAAGACCTATCATCATTATGCTCACTCAGATTGCATCCAAAACAATATCACATGGTTTATTTGACTAATCCAGTATTAATTCATACTATCAAGTGCTGTATAATAGATGAATGGTTTGTTCCATATTCACAAGGCCACACTGGATTTAAAGTCACTGAACAATTATCCATGAATTTGACTCTGGACATTCTGAAGACAGAGAGAAAATACATGCATTGTTCTACATTATTAGGTGCAAGTTATGTTCTCGTATTTAGTTTAAAATTATTATTTTTATTGGAAATTTTGTTAAGAAACAATATTTCTAAGTATTTAGTCTGAAGCATGTAGTATTGTTTAGCTAACGATTCTATGATTCTATGATTAATCAGATTCACACAGTTTTAAACCCTGGAAAGAAAAGAAAAATACGTGCAAAAAAATAAAATTTCCCTA
>NW_010146197.1:74685-102640 GCF_000699245.1 Pterocles gutturalis
CCTACAGCTTTTGTCTAGCCAATTTTAATCTGCGTGGTTTTTTTTCTCTTTTTTTTTTCTTTAGTGCTAACTTGCATTTGACTTATCTAAGTGACTGAAGGTGTTGCCATTAAATTGTTCATTATGTATTTAAGTTTCAGGCTTATGGGCAGTCCAATCTAGACAAATACCTGCATGTATCTTGTTCATACAGCGTTAGATCCTAACCGAGATTTAGTGGCTTTTCAGAAGAAAGAATAGTTGCTCAGAGTGATGTAAACTTTGTATTTCCTCTGAGACATTAATGATTTATCAGTGGCTATGCTGTCATGCATCTCACAGGACAAAGTAAGTGAATTATTTAGGTGGTGATATTTTAAGATTGTATGAGCTATATCACAAAAACACTACTTCATTATTACTACTTATTGTTTCCTCCTTGATGGAGCCGTGAAGAACACCAGCTTTTGCAGCCTACCCATGGTTTTACAAGCTCTTGTCCATTTGAGAGCCTACCACTTCCTTCATGCGTTTTACATCACTGCTTTCCAGGAATGAGTTCTCCTTCTTTAGAGAAGATCATCAATACTTTGGACCCTGCGTTTGGCTGCACTGAAACACATTATTTTATTTCTACTTCTTCATCATCTATCCATCATCTTCACTTTCTTTCTCATTGTCGTCTTATCACTTTCCCACTGTTTCCATCATCAGCAAACTCTGTCACTAATGAGCTCCAACAAAACCAAACATATTTGGAAAAAAAAAAAAATTAACAGTTAACCAAGCTGCAATCAGTTAACTACAATTGTAGTCCATATTTGACTAATAATTTGTTCCTGCAGTCAAATGTAGTGGATAACTCAGTAGCAGGCCCAAAGATTAAGTAAATTTTAGCAAAAAAACACAGAAAAGTGGAACATCATAAAAAAATATTAGCTTGACAAGATCTACTTTTCATAAACCTGTGTTGGTTGACATAATACCCTCCTTTAATATCTGATTAACTTTGTTCTTATTGTGCCACACTATCTATTATGTTTTTTTGCCTTAGAAATAGTATCAGCTCAACAGGTCTAAGGATGTTTAAACCAGAAGGTTTACCCTTCCTTAAAAGTTAGTACAAGATTAGGCTTCTTTCCGTATTCAATTTTTTTCCCTGGTTTTCTAAGATTTACAAAGCTAAATACAAGTTAAATGGATTTTCTATTAAAATATATTGTTTAACAGCTGTATTCACATCTTCCGTTATTCTTTAAGAGAAAAGTAAATTCCTTGTCATATGATAAGAATACACCATCTAGCTTTTCCTTCCAATATAAACAAGAAACATTTATTTGATATTTTTGCTTTCTCTATATTATAAAGAAATCTATCAGCTTCATCTAAAAGTAGATTAGTGTTACTTATTTGACTGTTTTTTCCTAATCTACTTAAAAAAAACCCAACCTAAATCCTTTCTGACTACTTTATAACTGGTGGTGTTTTTTTACATTTCACCAACACATTTTTCAACTAATTAAAAACAATACTTTCCTTCACTTAACTTGCAAAAATCTTCCAAATTATTTCCAAAATCTTGCCTGCCTTTGCTATTTGGATGAAGTTAATCTCCTAGGAGATCACAGGGGTACATCTTTTCTTCAGAAGCCTCCTGAGTTTTGGAAGTCGTCTATAGCTATGATTTATTACATGAAGCAGTGCTACTTGTGTCAATATTAGATTTTTTTTAAACTTTTTAAAAAAATAAACAAGTCATTTGTTCTTTAAAATAAAAGCAAATAATTTTTTGCTTGTTTTGCTTAGATTTCCTGTAAAACTGAATAAGAAGTTTGGAAGGTTTGATTTTTTCCAAAGAAAAAAGTAAATCTGTCAATGATTTTTTCTTTTTCCAGTTTATTTTTGAGTAAAAATTTGATTATTGGAAGCCAGACTTTTCTCATCCATTTTTGAAGAAAATTCAAAACCCCAAAATAACAGTGAGCTTCCTGAAAAATGCCTTTTTTTTTTTTTTCTTATTTTGGTCTTATGTCCTTTTTCAGCTCAGTGTCCTGATCTGCCAAGCACAATACATTAACCATGATGGATCATAATCATTCTCCTTTGTAAACCAGACTGTTAATGCTTTGGTTTACATTGATGCAGAGTGTTTTGGGGAGTTCAAGAGCATGGGGGCATAAGGCATCAAGGTTAATCAAGACAAATACATTTGATTAGAATGACTTAAAAAGACAATATATTAAAAACTTATTAAAATTATTAAAAATAGAATATGAAATATGTCTATGACTGTAATTTTATAACAAATCTTGCAGTGTGAGTGAGAAGAAATATCAGTTCTGGGAAATATAAGTCAAAAAGGAAAAGTAGCAGGTGCCCAGAACATGGACAGGTATTTTCTCACTCTCTGCAGTATTTTTCAACGACCTATGACTTCTCAAGATTTTTTACACTACAAGGTTTGCCATGCAAAAATTCTCTGCGAAAGTCACCGCTCATGGTCTTGGTAACTGAAACCTCCATGATATTTGCTACATTTATTCTTGCCATATGTCTGTGAAGTTCAGGCATGGGCTGCAAAAGAACCTTATTTTATGAGGGGATATGGAGGACTAGACAACTAGAAAATTGAAGAATATGAAGTTGGTTTCACACTTCTTAACTCCTTTCTTTCTGCAGTGTACTTCCAGACTTCCAGGGACAGACAGAGCAAAGATCTCGAGAAGGGACCCTACCTTTTCCCACTGCAGATTTCTGGCTCTTCAGTTTCTCAGCATCCTTCTCCACAAACATGGCATGAGCAAAAGCCCCAAAGAAGAGAAAATAAATTTGGAATCTACTTTGAAAAAAAACACCCAAACAACTTTTTTATAAGTAGAAAACTCAACATAGACAGCTCCGCAATATGATAAAAGTTGGGAAGGAGTGTCCAAAATAACACAGGTGGAAAAGTTGGCTTTAAATTGCAGTATAGACAAATACTGAAGGCTGTTTACTCAGATCCCAGATTTCTGGCCCATACATTTACACATCCCTTTTTATTCAGTAATGGCTATAAGATCAGCAAACACTGCTTTAGCGAATGAATGAAAATAGAACAATTATGACAGAATTTCAAAAGACTGACTTCTTTTTTTTTTGTATTTCCACAAAATAAATGAAATCTGTGTTTTTATTGTTTTGGAATTATCTTAGGTTTTCCTTAAGAAAGCTTTATTTTGTCTTATCTTCTATGATAAGGATTTGTATTTCTTTTTTTTTTTTCTTAATCTTATGAAGAAATGCTGTGAAACTTTAATAGCAGCAGTACACCCCTTCTGATAGAAATGTCCCATTTGATAGAAGACAGGATGCATCTTGTACACCAAGCTGTAAAGGAACTGACATCAAAGACTGTATGAAATCAGTCCACTACGTGGACTGATCCTAGGAAAGGCAATATGCTCTTTCCTTTTCAAACTTTTTAATCCTTTTTTTATTTGCATATATTTTTCAATGTGCTAACTTTTCATGATGAACTAGATTTCAATTACTGTGGAAGGTACTTATACACAGTGAAAATTTTCAAGGCAGTCATAAACCATCAAAAGCCAAACCCTGCATTAAAATAAAAGAAGTAACCACATTTTTCAGGACTTTCTATTTAACGTTTCTACTGTCATCCCTGTCAGTCTCTTGTTGCTATTAACATACTCATCATCCTACAAAACATTTTATTACAAAGGTAGCCATGGGTTCTCAATTTTTCCCTTAACTTCAACTGGACAAGAATAATGTCCCATCACTGCTTTACCTATAATCTATAATTACATCAATTTTTTTTTCCTTAAATAGATGCACATTGACCAAATACCATCATAATCAGTATACATTTAATCTATTTAGTAGTACCTATACCTGTATCACATGTATATATACATGTATCTCATATACATAGGAGAAGAAAGAGAGATTCTTATGCAACATGCATAGGAAAGTAAATAGATCAAGACAGTAGATACAAGTTATAAAAGCAGATAACAGATAGAAGATCATATAAAGAACACAAAATAACTGAAATTATATCATAAAGAACCTTTCAATACTCCCAAACAAGCCAATTAGTTTGTTAATAACAGGCTGTATTAATCAATGACATGTTCTTTATTTAAACTGTAGAGTCCCACCTGAGAAAATAATGTTTTGGCAGCATACAACAGAGAAGCAACAACTTTGTATTCCTGTCTTGTCCCCATTTCTCTCCAGGCCTTCTGCTGAGGGGCATTATGCTATGTGCAGAAAATGAACATTATCACCATCTGTTGGCAGTTTGGTGATGTATACGGAATGAGGCAACAACCAAGCTCAAAAAAGCAGGTGCCTGTGTTTAAAGAAGATTAAAAAAACCCAAACAGAGCACTAACTGCCATACTGACTGGTGTTATAAACAGAGAGGCCAAGGACTGGACTGGTTTGATGAATCATCTACCCTTCCCATAGAGACCAATAACAGGATAAGAAGGATACAGAATTCCTGAAACCTGGGGTTGGAAGAATGAAGCAGTGGGGAAAGAGAAAAAGGACACATTTATGCAGGACAAGCCAGGTCTGAAGCTTTTGGTATCTATTTGTAACTGCCAAGACGAAAACAAAACCCCTGGTTTTACCAGATAGCTTGCAAGAGCAGCAAATACTTTAATTAACAGTCTGAGTCAATACTCATTCAATACCCAAGTTCCAGTTCAAACTTCCAGAGCTATTGTATGTTTTCTTTGCCTCGACTTCTCTCTTGTTCAAATCCTGTGACAATTCAGCAGTACAGTAAGTATTAAAATTAGTACAGCCGTGCAACTTTGGAATTATGGAACTACTCAGTAGGCAGTTGCATGAAGGTGAACATTTAGTGTGACTTAAATTTGATAAAGTAGACAGAAACTTTACAATTAAATGTAGTATCCTTGCACTTTAAATGTATGGTCCTAGATAAATCCTGTTAGAATTAGTTCTTTGTAAGATTGTTTACAGAAGAAAATATTTATAATGGTGACTAAATGAAGCAAAATCTATTTCTATAGCTCTAATTTGAGTAATTTTTGTAAATAGAATCAGACTATAGATATTCAACATCAACAAGTATCTGGAATTCAAACAGGAAAAAAGAAGAAAAAGAATTGAGGGAGAGTAGCAGAAGGATATGGGACAACCGAGCAGGGGCAATTTAGACTGAAGATTAGGAAACACTTACTAGTGTAGATTCTTGTTAATTTTTTCAGTGATAGTCCAATAGGAAACTGAGCTGTAATGTTGGTTATGTAAAGAGAGGACTAATAAGATGCTTGATTGCAGAACTGTGTAGAGAGGATGAGAACAATGGCCTTTTTATTTTTGGACTTTCTGTTTCAAACATTTGGAACTAATAATTTTTTTTTTAAATACTTAGTGGTTTTCAAAAGACCACTTTAGTTACTTCTGTTGATCAGTCTCAGGAATGACTTCCTTAATGGTTGGAAATTACATAGCAAAAATTATAGCTCGAGAGATATTGAAGATTGCTGGAGATATTTTACATGTTTCTGCTCATTTTTAGAAATTATCACCAACCCATTCAGTAGGAAAGGGTAATCAGTATAATTCTGTATGCTGGGAAAATCAGTGATTTCCCCTTCCCCAAAGTACTCCCACATTTAAAATCTAATGTGTGACTTCTCAAGCACAGTTCATTTGCTGGTTTCTCCTTAAGAGAAATGTAAAGAGTAGCACTTTGGATTGAATTACAGATTAGGATATTCAATAAAAATACAATTTAACTAGAAAACTAAAGATAAGAAATAAATTTCAATCTAAAATTTGTTTTCATAAAATACCCAAAGTGCAGAAAGTTAACATCATAAAGTTAAAACTGTTAAACATTGTCCTACTTAAAGAGGGCCACTGAAAACTGTCATTTTTTCCCACAGTGCCTTGTAAACTATTTGTGTTTGCTCTCAAATATGTAAAATTAACTTAGAAGGTGATGTTACACCATTCCCAATTGTTACACTCATCACATTTCTCCCTCCCTTATCCTGTTCTTTGAATTAAAGGAAGAAAAAAAAAAATAAAAAAAAAAAAATCTGCTGAGCACTAATTATTTAACCTTACCTCCTACCTACTTTCTCTCTTTATTCTGAGGTTTCTTAAGGGCTATAATGAGCTGTCCCCACACAAACAGACCAAATTAGTGGATAATTACTGCTGGGTCTGTGAATGTTCTCACTCCTCCTTTCTTACAGTTTCACAACATTACCAAAATGGTCTGTCACCTCCCTACCAATTAGGCACAATTGCTACTTTATAACATTAGTGGTGGCAGGCTTATTATGTCGGAGGATATGTAAGAGTAAGGGAGGGTTGGGGTGAGTGGGCAGTGAATCAGGCCAGAGGAGGTCATTATCACATTGATAACTTGTTTAGTCCTGGCTTTATTTTTAATTTTTCAGGACAATAGCTGTATACACAGTTAGGGAAAAAATGAATTGGTTTTTTGGTTTGGCTTAGTTTTGGGGTTCTGTTTTTGTTTTTTGGTTTTTTTGGGGGGGGGGGGGTGGGGGTTTTTTTGTTGTTTTTTTTTTGTTTTGTTTTTGTTTTGGCTTTTTTTTTTTTTTTTTAGTAAAGCAACCATCATCTCTTTTTTTGCTTCCAGGTTTTCCAGGTAGTGGCGCTAACTCTTACCCAATTTTTTTTCTACTTTTCCTGAAAAGATGTCTTTTGGTTGATAGAAAAGGATCTGTTTGTCTGACTTTATCCGGCTGAAGTAGATATATTAACCATGTCATGTCAAAGGAACTTACACTGACCTCAGAGAGCACCAAAACATTCCCTTCCAATCTGTATTTAAACAAGGGCATTCAGGTCAAAATAAATCTATGTTAAATGCTCAGGGGAAGATAACTTCTAATCTTGTATAAACAATGCTATATACGTAGTTATTTTCTGCCTTCCTTGAAAAAAAAAACCCAAAAACCCAAACCACCACGTCCCTCCAAATAAAAAATCCACCACGCCTTGGGTTTTCCTTTTTACGCTTTACCTTTTAGATAGCAGATAAAAGGAAATCTTTAATATTGTCTGTTTTATAAGATGCATTTCTGAGAGTGAAATGACTCTCAGGAATTTAAGAACAGGACACTATAGTTTATTTAGTGTCAATTCACTTATTTGCTTTAGAAAACCTTCCATCAACCCACTTCTCTTCTCCTTAGTTTCTAAGTTCTTCTTCTGATGCTTCTAGTGGTAATTGTAGGATATTTACTTACAAGTAATGATAGAGAAATTACAATGTTTTGGGCGGGCTTACTTACTTTAAAAACACTATGGAAAATGTTGCAAAACTCTATAACAACATTGGAGTTGAGCAAGCCTTTTCTACACAGATGTGGTAATCTTACAGAAAATTGTCACCATTTGCTAATAAATACAATTCAATAAAGCTGCTGTTGTACCTCTGTTTTACCCATCTTTTTCGTGGAACATGCTCAAATTTTTTTTCAGAACAAATTTTTAATTATAAAGAGTTATAACTAAATATGAGGCATTGAAATTGCAAAGAGTCTGTGAGAGTAACCTTGTCTCACTGGGCAAAATGAGTTGAGATAAACTGAAAAGTTCATCGGCTGCTCCTTCTTTTAAACTTTTAATTGCTCTTTCATTATGGGTACATTTCAGATACAAATGTGCTTGTGGAAGCTACTACCTCTAATTGCTTTTGGATTACTCTCTGTCTACACTGATTCTTGGCAAGTTGGATTTTTTCAATAGAAGAGGAAAGTAAAAAGATTTAAGAGGGGAAGCAAACTGGGCAGAATGAAAGATGGATGGAGAGTATGGTTTCCTCTTCAAATACCCTTTGAATTTACATGGCATATTCTTCATCTGTGGGCACCAAGTGTCAAAATACGTCAGATCTTTCTTCTGAAGTAGAGAATTTTGGATTTACTTGTTTATGCCCAGAATGGCTTCTTGTTTGTGTACCTGCCCCCAGTTTTAATTGTTAGTGAAGGGAAATATCCCAAAGTATTGTTACTGATACTGATTTGATTGTTTCAAATACCAGTCCTTTCTTCTCCCAGTGGGAAAAGCATAGCAATAGTATAACCCTTGGGAAGGTTCCTTTGAGTGGCTAAATGGAAAATCCTGTTAACTCATTAGATAATTCCTCTTTAGCTTTCTCCTACGTGTCACTGATGGATGAAAGTTTACTGACACCATGTTGCTTTATGGAGAACAAACAAGTGTATATGTGGGACAGGATTTGTATTACATAAGTCAATGGTAAGCTCATTTCAACAGCTCCCAGATCTTACTCATTGATTCAGCATCAAAAATTTGACTTCTGAAAGGACTGTGCAACTAGTCATATAACTGCAGCAAGTCATGACCTTAAGAAAGAAGGGAAACAGTAAAGGAAGAAAAGTTATGAATTACTTCATCCGTATGTTGTGTAAGATTCACAGCTCAGGATACACAAATAAATAATTTTGTAGAGACTTACAAAAAACAGTTACAAAGTTTGAACTTTCCCACTCTTCTCCAAGGCTCTAGTTTCTCAAGCCAAGCCAACTTCTTATTTTAAAGTATGAATAATAACCCAAGGATATGGCAAGTTGACAACCCTAGGGACTATATAATCTAGATTTTTTGGGGGGTATCAGCACCTGGCATAGTGACTAGGCAAAATTCCTTAAACCTCCTCTGATCTTCCTCAACTTCAACTGTAAAGAGCACTACATTGTAGTAGCTAGTGTGCTGTTTAGTTGAAGTAAGCAATTGGAAGTGAAAAAAAGAACATGAAAGATTTCATCAGGATCTTCAATATTTTTGAGAACTTTGTACTGGCAGAGCTACGAAACCTACATGATCATAATGAGAAGGGACATTTTATGGCATGCATTTTGGCCTGATTCCATGATCTATCAGGAGACACTAGTGTATGGTAAAAATGAGTTGGAGAAGAGCATTAATTACAAAGGAAATATAAAAAAAATATAGTAACCTTTTAGCTTATTTTCCAGTGTGCCTACATATGCCACCTATTTACTTTTTTCTATTACTTTAGTAGGAACAAGAGGCAATTTTATGAGACACTTTGGAAACTGTGGTATGAAGATAACAGAAAATGAGGAGAATTAAACCACCAACTTCACTTCTGTAACTAATTTCAGGCAGAGGAAAGTACTCCAGTAAAAAAAAAAAAAAAAAAAATCTAATTTAAAGCTTGGCTTCCATGTTCTGTCTTATTCTCTGTTGTTCCATGCAGCAAGACAAAGAACTTAACTCCACTGTCTCCATTGTTTATACTTAAAAGTGTGAGTGACCTTCCACTTTGTCTGACTTTTCCTAAGAACTGATGGCAAAGTAAGCTGCACTCTGGAAACAATGGGGAAAGCACAATTTCTGCTGTACGGTTTTTGTGGAAAGCTTCCACTGACATCTCAACACAATAATGTGTAAAAGCTCTGTCCCAGTCGTTTTCTGGTCCTGTGATTATAATCAGGTATTTTGTAGACTTTTTTAATGCATTTTAGACACCAAGATAAATCTAGAAGAGCCAGAAATTAAACAGGAAATAGGAAGAAATGACGACCCAGTTGCATGCAGAATCAGAATCAGAGCTGCCACTTGACCTAAAGGAAAACAGTAGTTACAGATGAAGCTCACACAGTTCACAGCAATACTTAAAATGCTTGTATTTATCTAAGAGTTATATTTAAAACTTTTCAAACTGAAAATATTCTGAGAATGAGTCTTCTCATGAGATTTTGCCAGTAGCTGGACTTCAGCTAAGAGTCAGAAGTAATAAGAATCATTATCTTAGTTGTGTAGTAATTCAATTTCTGGTCTTTACAAAAAAAAAAAAAAGTTTTGAGATTTGCTGAAAAAAAATTTAAACATGAGAAATGCTGTTTCATTTCTACTTTTAGCACATGTTGATCTTTCATTATTTGTCACATTACCAGAGATAACTTAACCTTCTACTGAACTGATCTGCTTTTTTCCAGAAGTGTCCAAAATTTCATATTCAGTCTACAAATGTTGTAGGTCCCGGTATGGTGAGTTTTGTTGTTGTTTAAGATCCATCAGGGGATAATTAGCTTTTGAGATTGGTAATAAAACATTGTCTCTCATAAATAAGTCTAATAACTGTTCTGGTACAGATACAGGAAGACTGGCATCTTCTGACAAACTGCTGTTAGAATTAACATGGCTCTTGACAGACATATCCCTTATTTTTTGTCTACACAAGTAGAAACTACACTAGTCAGTTTAGAAACAGATTTTACTAAATACGTGCAACCTCCCTGTATACATATGAACACCTTATTATTGCTATGGATGATGGATGTCCTAGTTGGGTGAGTTAATAAGAAATTACACCCCAGGGATTTCTACAGGAGTCAAGAAGACCCACATAAGTTTATTTACAGGAGACAAGTCAATTAAAGTCTGGAGTCTTGTAAAGGGGTTCTGTGCAAATTTTTAACAATCATATCATAGATGCAGGGCAGTTGCAGACAATCCCCTTGTCAAAAAGGAAAAGTGTTACTGTACTCAAAAAGTTTTTATCAGAAAAACTGTAGCTGTACTTTGTCAGGGAACAATGAGAAATATTCAGTTGCTTCTATTTGTAGTCACACTTTGTATATAAAGAAAAACAGTTCCTAGTGCTGTCACTCCATCTCCTTTCATAAACAACAAATTCATTCCACAATTTCTGAACTTGAAAAGAAAATTAAAATGGCCTTTCCTTAACACGAAGCTCATATCTATCTTCAATGCAACATAAAAATATGTTACGGATTTCACAGTATAGTGGTCCCAAGAAAGCTTTACAGGGCTAATTGAGAAGTTCACATATAAAGGTAATTTACTTTATTGTCAAATAAATGTTAATTTAATATTTTTACACACATTGCTTCTGTTTTTAATTTGTAAAATGACAAAGAAGTAGAAAATGTACTGTAGGGAACAATTCAGAATTTCCAGAAATATTAAATAGGTGACCTACAAAAGTTTATTCTTTTTAAACTTCCAGTACCATATTCCTTTGGTACAGACAATAAAAACTAGTGACAAAGGTGGTATGCGCATCTTAAAATTTAATTGGCTAATTTGTACTACAGTGCTTCGCCAGCAACAATTGCTCCTTAGAAACCTGTTACATGTCCACAGAGCAAACTCGTATTCTCCCTTTCCACCACAGTCTGACTCTCCAGATGTTGGGTAGCAGCACCCAATTTAAGGTTTTGCCCAATCTCTACGCACTGCTCTTCACCCTAACCCTCCTTCACTGTCTCTTGCCCCTTCATGGGTTTTAGCACAAGTGTTGCTCCAGATCATGGTGGCATGTATTGGGAACTGTTTCCTTCGAGAATTTAAATCTGGCAAAAAATAATATTTACTGTTTTAGAAGCTACTTGAATACCGGGTTTGCAATGCAGATATGCAAAGTAAGGGGACAAGTGATGAAGAAAAAAACGGCAATAGCAAGTATTTGTGTTAAATACTTTGTGATATTCCAACCTGGGAATTAACATGTGTCCAAAGTGCTCTCCTTCTTGAGCTACATTTTGTATTACTAGATTGTAGCACTACTCCCTTCTCTTCTCACAAGGTTTGGCCATACTGTTTTCCCATATTCTGCCACTTCTGTCTACCAGGGAGTAAAGACTGAGGTCCAGTCTTTGGTTTTTTCAGTGTGTGGTTACATTGGGCTTAATTTTGCTAATTCTGAATAGCTTATTCATAACAAACCAGGCTGCCCTTTGTGTCTCATTCACACTACTTATTTCCTTTGCCAATATGATCAATTTTCTAATTCTGTTAAGTGTATTAGAAACCAAAGAGAGTGGATATAACTGATTCAGGCAGTTTTACAAAAATCAAACATGCTTCATTCAAAAATGTTGAACACGTGCTCACATATTGTTTAAAATACAAGGAAATATTAGAATGTAAATATCACTTTTATTTGTATTATATGTAATACAATATAAATATAGAGTATATGTTATCACTTTGCAGATTAATTGTCATATAACTGCATTCTCACTTCTATAGCTTATGTAAAAGTACCCTACAAATAACAGCTGAGGACGAACTAATCTTCTTGTTTTCAAAGTTTTATGGGCCAAGCACCCTTTTTGTGCTATATAATCCTTTTCAGTTCTATAGTTTATGCAGAATTACACTACAAATAACAACCAAGAATGAATTAATCTTCTTGTTTTTGAAGTTTTATGGGCCAAGCACTCTTTCTGGAGGGCTCATAAACCTAGACTGCGTCCATAAAATTGCACCTCAACACACACACCAACTTATATTTTAAGTTCAGGTTTTGTTTCATTTAAAAAAACCTTCAAAATAGAAACTTGGTACTTTAAGGCAATCAATCAAGCTAGACTTCTAGGCTTGCAGAACATTAAAAGGTGTTTCTTATAGAGTGTTGTAAGAACATTCAGGATTTTGATCTTCGTTTCAGCCCCTTCACATTTGCTACACACAAACGCTTCCTCTCTACTGCTATCCCGCAAACCTCTTTGCATCCATTTTATCTTTATTTTGTTCGCTACTACAGAATCTTAAAGAAATATGACTTAAAATAAAATCAGAATCAGGCTTTCCAGCTCAAAACCTTCACCTGACAGAGGTCATTCCGGCTTGTACAGGAGGGAACACTTGTGCTATGCAACTTACTGCTTTTGTGATTGATTGCTGTGTATTCCCTCCCCGTCTTCCCTCTCCGTTCCAACAAGACTACCTCTCCAGTTAAATATCTGTGTAATAAGACATGACCAATTTAGCCATTCTGGGAAAAACAGCACCATAAACCTTTCCTAGCGTGTATGCGCTTGCAAACCATGATGGGTAACAACAATAACTTTTCAAAGAGAAATCAGTGATAAAACTGAAATTTTCACTTGCAATATAGTTTATTCCTGTTGTATTCTCTCTGCAGGCTATTGGTGATACTTTGGTAGATCTTCAGCTGTCCTTTATAAATTTAATTATATGATCTCATTATATCTGACAAACTTTTTAAATTGGATCCGACACACAGCAAACCAAAAAACTTTCTGTCAGAAAAGAAGCAAATATATACTCACTTGCTTAAGTGAGTGCATGCCATCTCAGGGAAGTTAAACTGAAAGCCAAAGACATTGTGCTTCAAGGACACACGGTATGTGAGGGACAAGGAGACAATTTAGGAATCTAAATTCTCATTCATCTTACATTTGATGCTGACTGTGACATATATTTAAACGCAACCTGTACATATGAAGAATGTAAACGCAGGTTTCATCTGCTGGCCTAGAGGCAGATATACAGCAGATCATAATTCATATTTCTTGAATTTGTTAATTACGCAGTCTCACCACATTGTTATGTGCTGACTGGTCTAGGTCTGTTCATGGCCATATTTGTCGACTACAAATAAGTCTTAACGCACACCTTTTCTCTGTATCCTTTAAGTCTAAACATTAAATATTTTCAGTACAAAAAAAACCAAATTAGTGGCTTTTTATTTTGTCATGCCTTCATTAAAATACTGTCCTATCTGAGGCCTGTATGAAATAGTATTAAATGGATTTATAGTGCATGCATTTCCTTTCATCCTTTCAAACAGCATTAAAATGACAATTTTCTATTATGTAGTGTGTTCATTTTCTTGATATTTAAAGGTTGCCTTTCTGTTCCTAATTGTTAAGATTAAAACAGCAATCAACTTCTGAAATATCACTGTTCTTTCTGCTCCTAAGGCCAGAAAATATCTAACTCATTTGCAAATATTGCACTTAAAACAAGTGGGTGTGCCAGTTATAAATGCATGCTACATCCGTGATATGTCCAGAGAAAGCAGAGCAAGAGCACTTGCCAAGGCTGTAATTAATGCTCTTTTCTCATTTGGCCAAAAAAACAGCCCACCATAAAGTAACTGATATAGCTAATTTAGCATTCTTCCCTTGCCTTCCCTCAAATGGCAGCTGAAAAATTCACATGAAGTTAATATAGACACTTCTCACTGTTTTTTGAGTAGCAGTATGCAATTTATCTGCATGTATGTCAGGAAATAAGCGTCCTCAATACCTTGAAGCACCAAAGCATGCTCAACCACATCAGTTTAATCTTGTCAACACAACTGCTTGATGTAGAGTAATCCAACCAAAATAACATTAACCTTCTAACATTTTCCGACCTGTCTGCAACTGGCCCCAGAAACAGGGACTGCAAGTGGAAAGAAACTTCTAACAATGCCTGGAAAACCGGAGTATGGAGTGCTTAGGACCATGACAACAGTCAAAGAGGCTGCTATTCCCCCTTTTACACAAATACACAATTATTGGACAGTCTACGAATGGAAAATGCACGTTTCTGAGCAAAAGCAACACTCAGAATTAGGTTTAACCTCATTGAGTAAAGGTTGAGAGAGAAGACTGCAAGAGCAACTCCAAAGCTGGGATGGAAAGGCAGTTTTTTGCTTAGTTCCTTTAGTTATTTTTTATTGTATGTGCTTCAGGAAGACTGCCAGGAGGAAGGCTGTTGGAAGAAAGAATCTAAAAAAAGCCAGTTTTGAGGTGTTCTGAGGTGTTAGAAAAAGGGCTATGCATCACCACTGAACCAACTAAAAAGCATAATCTATTCCTCTATTTCATCATTTTCATTAATTTATTTGAAAATAAATTTTAAGCTGCTGCCTCAGCCACGTGGAGAAAACAGTTTTGTAAGCCTGTGGGGCAGGGTATTTCCACTTTGGCACAAGCGAAAGCCTCCGTTCCAGTTACACTCTTCTCACAGTTTTAGCTTCAGATTTATATGCAAAAACTTCTTCCAGACAATCGGAAACAAATAGCTTAAAAAATTTGCATCACACAGCTTCAAACATCTGGGGAAGCTAAAAGCTGTAATCAGGACAGGGCAGAGCATGTTAATCCTGCCATCCATGTGACACTGCACAAAGCAAAAATGCAGATGAGGTTTGCACGTAGCATATTCCTGTCTTGGGGACCCTGTTTCATTCTTTCTTCTTCCCTCCCTAGCAGGAATATATTGTAAAAAGCTGGACACAGAGCACTTAAAACACAGTGTCTCATAATCTCTGATGGCTTTGGAGGTTCAACTTTTTTTTTTTTTTTTTTTTTTTTTTCCTCCAGTGTGTGCTAGTTTCCTCCATGGCCTGAGAACTTGCGACCATGTTTCTCTTTTCTGAATGGAATCTCATTAAAGTATCAGTAATAATTACACTGTAAAAGTCTGTAAAAGTCCATGGTTTGAGCCTGTTTCTTTTCTCTACACTTACTTGTTTTAGCCAAATGTACAAAGGAATTACTCTAAATTTGCAGTGGCACTATGGTGGAGTCAAGCCCTGAGGTACTTTAATCCCCTGCTATTTAACACTATGAAATTCAGGTTGCTAAAGAGTACCAAGGGGGGAACTCTGTGTCTATGCTTTGATGTCACTTTACCTATTTCAGGAATTAGAACATTTCCCTCTTGATTTTTCCAGCCTCGCATCAAATGTGCACAAAAAAAGATGAGATTATTCTGACAGGGGGTTGAACACACACTTAAGAAACTGCTTCATTTTGGCAGGTCTGAATATTGATGGGCTATGCAAGCCTAACATCCAAACCTTTTATTTTCCTTTCTTTTCTGTTCCTTTTGGTTGCTTTGGTTTTGGTTTTTTGGTTTTTTTTTTTTTTTTTTTTTTTTTTTTGTTTTTTTTTTTTTTTTTTAAACTCCGAATAACTCATTGTAAAATTTGTCTGTCAGCCCACCATTTGAAAGTGAAGAAAACATCTTGATTTAACATCTGAGCAGGGATTTTTTTTTTGTCATCTGTAAACAATTGGACCATATGTAGTGTGATGGGAAACATGAAGGCTGTGATAGAATATCATTTAAGGAACCTGGTGTTTAATTACTGCTCTTGATTAGCTGGAACAGAAATTAGCTTCAAATGTTTGGTTTATAATATAAATTCTAAAGGTATATGAAATAATTCACGGTAAGTTTAAGTGGTAGCAGGGCTGCTGATTCCGCAGTTATTCTGATTATTTGCAGGAATAAAAAAATGAAGTTATAGATATTTCTGCCTTTAAAAGAGAGACACATTGGTTCAAAGATAAAAGAAAGAACACAGATTCTAATGTATGCTCTCTATTTCTTGAAGAGTTCCTGAACTTTCCCTCAGATTAATCCAGTATCTTCCTGGTTTCCCTCAGATCAACCAGTAAATGTCATTGTCTAAAAAGCTCTTTAAGCCTATTTTCTTTTTCAAGACATAGCTTAAAAGCTAGTGTGACATTATTAATACAGCAGGAGGGAAACGTATGTCCCTTACACACCCAGAATTTGCCAGTTTATTATCAGAAGTCCCAACACAACCTGTAACTTGGGTAAAATAGTCCCCAATCTTTCTTTGGAGGTCAACATAGCTGCATTTTCCTACCAACACAGAGGAATGTAATGGGAAATGTCATCTGAAGGTCTGCTGCTCCCCTCCTTACTCCAGCCCTCCTGGAACCTTCAGTTAAGCCAACAGCTCAGTCTGTGCAACAAGCTCTCCTTTACATCTACCCAAGACTAAAGATCCTTTTAACATCATCTGTGTCTCCAAAATACTGGCGGGGAATTAAAAAAAAAAAAAAGAATTAAAAAAAAAGAAAAATAAAGATCTTCAAGACACGTGTCATTTTATCCAACAAGGACGAGGAAAATCTTTCGTATGTGTCAACATAGTAGTGACTTTATAAATAGATGGTCAAAGCAAAGTGTACGATTTGAGGTTTCATGTCTGAGACCCTCAAGATCTGGCAGAGATAAAGACAACAACCCTTTCTCCTGACTTATGCATGTCGACAAACACTCATGATATTTCTAATGAAACAGTTGCAGTGTATTTTACATTAAAAAAAAAAGTTTGAGATTTTTATAGGTTCTTCATTCCTTTGGCAGACAAAGCAGGGAAAATATTTCACACTTTTATGACTTTTGATGGTTCAGTACTGTCTATATTAAATATAAAGTTGAGTTCCTGAGCTTTCCTCATGCTCACCTTCCCATGCCACAGAAATTCTCTATTCTGCTCTTAACCAAGTGCCAACAACCTATCCTCAAAATATGCATTATGTCTTCCTGGCTATTTTGAGAGAATATTTTAGGCCCTGAGGCTACAGTGGTTGGACATGACCATTGTAGAGAATTCACTTAACTTCCATTTGCTGAACTAACTGCCATCTCCATAGAAACAGAAAAAGAAAGACAGTTGGCAGCCAGCAACCAGAAGTTTAAAGAATTTATTCACACTAGTTTCAACTATATGCTATCACTTGAAATCTGGAAACACTGGTCACTGGGAGGACCTTGCTCTGCACGTATAGTGTTTTAGAAGACGGAGAAGTCTGTATATCAGAAGAATACATCAAGTTTTTTTTTTTTTTAATAGTGTTCCTTTAATTCTGTTATACTTAAATTTCCTTGTCAAAAATGTATTATTCTGTTGATTTAAATGCTTTTAATAGCAGAGTTGGTAATGAGAGATCTGACTATTAAAGGTCAGAACAAAGAAGATTAAGACTGGGAATTTTAATCCTAGTCCTAGCACTGATGCATTACATAGTACTGAGCTAGCAGCACACATGGAACTGATCAAATTTTTTCTTACAGCTCCTTGCAAAACTAAAAAAACCAACCAAATTTCAGAACTTATAAAATAATAATTGCTGATAAATTCATAAATTTCTTGCAATTTTTAAAGTGGAAAAAGTTTCAAGAGTAGTTGTTGAAATGTTGCAGACTGAACTTGGAGTAAATAAAATGTTTTTATAAAATCCTTAAATGGTAAGAAAAGACCAAAAAAGGAGGAATGGCTAAATCACCTTTGAATTTCTTTTGAAAGCTTTAAATTTTTATTTTTAATGAACACTAGATTCCTCTTTTCTCATTTTACCCATACCAAAAATTAGGATAACAGCTGTGGAGATCACAGATTACTGTCTCTCCTCACCCCTGCTAGACAGCTATGTGCTTTATATGTGCTTCTTCCCATGCAATCCTTCTCTCTGGGTTAGCAGATTGTCTAGAGTCCAGAGAGAGCAGAAAGGGTTGGAACCAGTCACAACAAAGGCAGTTCAGATCCCATTATGAAAAAGAAGATAGGGAGGGAAAGGACAGAGATATAATATAATTCTAAAGCAGGAGCTACATTTTTAGATGGAAGTAAACTATACCCATCTTTCTAAACATTTATTTTTGTACTTCAAAAGAGAAAACAATTTCCCAACAATTTGCACAAGTTCTGATGTCTTCCAGGAATGCACCACTTGTTAGTTGTTTCCTACTCATAAAACCATAAGTCATCTGGTATGTTAAATCTTTCACATTAATGTCCTGATTTGAATAGAACCATTAGAAGCATCCCATAGCCCTGAAGAGCCTCTTAGCGACCAAGAATTTGAACTTCTGACAAATTTTGAGGAAATGTTCAGAAGTGAGAGAAATGCAGATTTATCACATCCAAAATATCTATTATTATTTGCACCTACCTGAAGTGCCACATGGAAGTGTACGCCTGTACGTGTATCAGTATATTTTCCTTCTTTATCAAGATTTAAAAAAAAACCCACCACAGAACAACTTAGCCCCCACCCCCCATATTTTGTTTACATTATTTTCACAGAAATCTGAAAATAAACTCTATTGATTCTGTCTTCCTTTGATTTGAATGATGCAGATATACATGTTAATATTAAGATTTGCCACTATCACAATCCCTGTTTCCCCTAACTAACGGCACCTTCTCACCCCACAGTCTGGAATTGATCTTAATGAGAAAATTGTACCTGTCTATAAACATTATTAGCATTTTTGATCTCAGATCACAGTGAAAATATAATTCCTTTTCTTGGGGGCCACAGAAAAATACCAACTTATTTTTTCTTAACTCTACAATGAAATGCTGCTGTTAAAAAAAAAAAAAAAAAAAGACATTGGTAATCATCTACAGAATTATGAACATCTGATCTTAACTCTTAAATTAGCCATATGTTGAGTCTCAACAGATTGACAGTACTTATTAACAAGAATGTAAAGTTTTAATATTTTAAATCTGCATTTTATTAATATTTAATCTAGGGTCATAGGTAATGTCCATGTGTGTCAGATAGAAAGGAAAGAAGAAGGTATCACAGAAATCCAATTACTTCTGCTTCTAATTGCAAATGACTTTCAATATTGAGGCAATGTTCTTCTTGTGTGACCTTTAGTGCATATTCTAGACTTCATTAAACACCTTTTGTTCTTGTCACTTCAGGTAAATCCCATCTTGTCCCATTTCACTGAAAATATTCTGTCATCTGGTCATGATCCAATGAAAAATGATTGTGGCAAGAAATATACACGAAATGTTTAAGATAGGTGCCACAATTTAATCTACATGAAGGACAAAAACAATTCTCCTCTAAGTTTTTCTCTCACAAGCTTCAGGCAATCTAGATTGGCTGTTATTGTACATGCAATTATAAATTTTGTCTAATTTTATACAATTTATATATAAATACTAGTTCCTATAACAGTTTCACTCTGTACAGAACACCATGGATTTGAAGCTTAGGCAGTGTATGCCATTCATTCCACTAAACTCTATGCTTTTTGACAGAAGAATGCTTTATGACGTTCATTGAACTCAAATTTTAAATTAAAAGTAGAGAAAAGAGAGTTCAAGATTGGGCTAGAATCATGTGAATAATTAAGTTATATTTATTTCCTCATAAAGGAATATTCATCCCATGCAAAGGTATGTAGAATGTATAGGTTAAAGTATAGACAAGTAGTAGAATAATAACAGTATAAAAATTGTTGTAGTATCATAATGTTGTATAATAATCAGGTTTTAGTCTGAGTGCTGCCATTTTGCTAACATTAAACATATACAATACATTTCACGAATGGTATCTGTTATAAACATAAAACAAAATGAAACAGTCTATTTTACATTGTCTATAAATAGTAAGATAATGTAGATAAATGAATTGAGAAACATTTGAAGAAATGGCTTCTATTCTCCCTGAAATTATTCTTTGTGAGTTTCTTTTCCTCTTTTGTTACAAGTCTGCATCTGCAACACATGCAGATGTGAAAGATAGCAGGAAAATGGTATTTTTGGCTTATTTTCAAAGTTACATTCTTTTAAATGCACTACATTTACGTATTGCAAGACTGCCTTTTCATAACAACTGTCTGCATCCAACACTTCCAGTTGATCATTTATCGCCTTGTGACCCGAATCAAAGTAAGTGAATCCAGACAGGTGACAGTCTTCTGAGAACCCCCGAGGAAGACAAACATGGTTCTCCTTTTCTTTCATGTGCACAGTGGTAAGAATGACCCCCAAAACCAACACAAAGTTCAGATTTGGTTTATAAGAACTAAGTCAGCCTCTAGTTCAGGAGAAGCACATTTTTGTGAATCCAGCTACACTGCGGAAAAACAGCCTTTCTTTGAAAATGACACCTAAAACTTTTATCCATAATTTTAGATTTATAAGAATCTTGTCCAATTTCCAAGGATGACTTGAGTACTTTGGATTTTATTTCACAGAAAGTTACTGGGAAGTGTATACTTTGAATGTAGGTGTAGGTCTGTCTTTCTCCTTGAGTTTTATCTTACATTGATGCCTTTTAAAATGCCATGAATCTAGGCTTCTTTTTCATCCAGAAGTGGGTCTGAAATGGGTCTTTGATACTCTTACAGTTATTTAACCTGTGTTTTAGAAACTCAGTGCTGATAAACACATCTTCACTTTTCTATAGAATAAGAATATTAAAGACATCACAAAAAAAGAAATATGATATTGGTAATTGATATGCACAGGAAGAGCATATATATATATATATTTTGCCATCTGTGAATATTAATGAAGCATAAGTCTAACACATTAAGTCATATTACCAAACCATATAAACAGGACAAGTTTTAAAGTTCACCTAAAGGGCAAATCAGATTAGCATCTACTATTACATTCAAGTTAAATTCTTGAGCTTTTACAAATTCTGAATTTGAGGGTGTATTTTCTTATTTTTGTGTAATTGAATTTCTCCCAGTTTCCAATACCAAAGGATTATACATGATTATTTGAAATAATCTCGCTTTGCAGACAAGTAGTACATTTTCCTTCAAACTATAAAAACCCAAACTACTGGTATAGTAAATATGTATGTTTCAGAACAGGAAGAAAAGGAAAATGAATATCAGCTAGAATATTTACAATAAGAACTGTTTAAAGAAAAAAAGGTGTTTGATCTTTGGCAAGTTCCCTGACTTTGAACTGACACGAGAAAAATGATTATGGAGAGAAGATTCATGAATAGCTTACTCCTCCACTTGTGAGCTCTTACATTTGACTGTGCAGCCAGCATTCCTGACCAGGGAAGAGCTTTGCTCCCACATATGTTACTAAGGTCAATTATTTTTGGTGTGTTAGGACAGAAAGGGGGAAGAGGGGGAAGACCTTTCAAACAACGTGGCCTCAATTAATTTAAAACACATAGTAATGGGCTCTAAAATAACAGCATTTTAACCAGTGAGTTCATTAAACGTTTTCTCAAATGCATAACCATTATTTTGCTTGGTCAGATGTTTTCTCAAAGGAGAGTTCATTCATTTTAAATGCTTAAAATAGATGATGAATGAACAAATTTGCTTTTTTATTTACATTTTACCATGGATAATATTTTATTAAAAATACCACCACAAAGCAGCAGTGTGCAACTTTAATCAGTGTTCAGTTTTCAGGGCAAAGCTTTCTTTAAATGTAAAGAAAATAGAATATGTTCAGTTACATTTGCAAATGAGGTACCCCAAGCTCTGATATATAGATGCTACCATAATTAGTTTTGGAAATTGTTGTAGCATATACCTAAGATTATAAAATACTTACATGCACAGTAAACCCTTAAGCTAAAGGATATTCAGTGGTATGGGTTGTTGCTCTTGAATAGCAGTTTGGCCAAGACCGACTTCACCAGCAAAATGCAGACATTTTAGCAATGAGCTTAATGTGTAAGGTTGTAAATAAATTCAAGAAGTGACTGCAGAAAAATAAAGGAGAGACGGACTGCTGCAAGACAAATGTGATGTAGCAACTCCTCATATTATCTGCTGTGACAGGTCTGGTTGAGCACATGTGTAACAGCTGAGGAATCAAGTACTCCAAGTGCTGCTTCCCACAGTAGATGTTTTCTGTAGGACCTTGGGTAGTTCACTTAACCCTTCTCAGCCTTCATTATCTTTTAAAATTCCCATAGCAATATTTGCCTGCCCACTGTAAGAGCTTTGAGAACCTCACTCAACTATCTACATATAATTTTTAAGATTTCAAATATTAGTGAGGGAGTGCCAGGTAGGGGGAAAGAAAGAAGTGCTCTTTTAGTGCAAAAGAATCCCATCTTACTGTTGACGTGCAGGTTTGTATATCTACACATGTGCATCAGCAAAAGTGACAGTGCTACTCAAACAATTGCGTTGACACCCCATCAACATGCAAGATTTACTGTACAAAAATACTCCTGGATGACCTGCCCTGAAAATGGAGAATGGGACCATCACCCTTTGCATTTCAAAACTCCACCATGTCCATTACTCCTCGTAAGCCAACACTTCACTCACACTTATTTCATCGTACCTCTCCCTTTATTTCTGCAAGGTGGTAAGTAAAAACACTGGCTCTGCAGCAATTCAAAATCTCTTGGCTTGTACAACTTGCACTTTCAAGCAGGCATGCAAATGCATTCCTTTTCTTAATAAATGTCCAGTGTAAAACTAGGCATAACTCGAGAGTTTCAGCAGGTGCATTTTGAGAATGCACAGGGATTTTAAATGGGGGAACAGACCCTGTGTTGAGCCTCTAGAAAGGGCTGAATTGTACCTCACACATTAAGATACTTTGCAGACAGGGGAAGGAAGATCCTTGAAACAAAAAAATAAATAAATACAAACGTAAAAGAACAGATTTAGGGTTAAGACAGCCTGCTGGAATTAACCACATCCGCAAAATCGCAAGCCTGTGCTGTTATCCATATTAGAGAATTTGACAGCTGAATTACATGATGTACAAATAAGACATAGCTACCATGTTGTAGATCTTACAATAACAGCTGTCTGCTGCTAGGACTGAACCTAACAAATAACAAAATCTTTGAAGAGTAATATTATTGCAGAAATATGTTGTCCCTTTTGTATTTAATCTTTGAATGACCGGACTGGGTAAAATCCCTATGCATTTTGTTGACATTGTGTGCTGATGAAACCCTGAACTTATGACCTGAGAGTGGTTTAAGAATGCTTCCACATTAATCATGATTTCTGGCACTTCTGTGAACTACCACATTGCTCGTATTTATTAATATAAGGTTATGGGCCATCCTTGCTCAAACTGGGCCACATCCGCTAAGCCAAAGGTTGGGCAGATAGCTGACGTTTGTCACATGCACATCTGCAGACTAAAATAGCAGTCATAAAGAAGGCAAAGGACAGGATTTCCACGGAAACTCATACTGAGAGTAGGGATCAAGATTCTCCTCCAGATGGTCTAGAGTTTTAAAATACAGCCTCCAGTTTTCAAAGTGCTAATGTGATCAAGTTACTCTTGACTTCCAAGCAAAAAAAGGGTGGCTGTCACAGAGAGAAGCAGAATCGGGTTAAGACCTTTGAAGAAACATGGTGCCGTGGTGAGCTGGGCAGCTGCACGAGGCATTATTTTTAAAGCTCTCTTCAGATTATATATACACTTCAGGTGTATATATATGTGATATATATATAGATATATATGATATACATTGTGTACACACAGATATATTTTTTTGCCAGTGTATGGGTATTTCTGATAAGTATTTACTCCCCCTAAACAAAGATGAAAGTGTGTTCTGCAAGGTCTATTTTTAATATTATTTTTAACTCTCTATCTTTAGACATCATTTCACTCTCTCTCTACTTAAGCAGAGACTTTTTACTTCTTTTATGTTGAATAATTCAGGGTATCATAGTTATGTACTTCTTGAAGGCACCTTGAAATGTTTATCAAAAACGGGGGAAAAAACCTCAGAGGAAAAAAGGATTCCAAGAACTAAGAAAAAAAAATCCCTTTCAGCTGAGAAGGACAAGCGAACAGCAGCTTTGTTTGATCAGCATTTACTTTAAGAAAGTAGGCAGACATCAAACCCCTGTTGTAGCGAGCTAATTATACAAGAGCAGGAGCCATCACCCAGGAGGAGAGGAACTGACCAACATGCATGGATGCTGCACGCAGTGCCAGAGACAAATCACAGAACGTAAAAAAAAGAGGTGACAAGTTATTTTTTTAATGGAAACAATCGAGGCAGCTATCAAAAAAAAAAAAAAAAAATGAGCAAAGGGGTTCAACAATTAGTCATGTGTGCCTAGAACAATATGATTTAACATAAAGTAAAATATTGCTCTGTGCAGAGCTATGCACCAGGATTGGATTTTGCTCCTGCAGGAAAACATCATGAGCAACAGTACGAAGGGCTAAAGATTAACCCACCAGCAAAAGAGAAACAATCTGCAGATGCTGAATAGGCAGAAGTCAATACAAACCCGCAGAAGGGTTCAATGATGCCTCTGCAGAGTAAGCTATATGTGGAGAGCAATATATTTACATATAAACAGGATGACTGCATGTAAAGATCACATAGGAAAATTATATACATTATGCTGGAAGTGTTATGCAGGAAATCTACTCTCTGATTGATATGCAGAATGTTTGCCATTACAGTGACAGCCAAAGTAAGTTCAAAGTCATAGGAAATGTTGTCATCAGCCTACTGTAAAAATGTACAATTACTTGCTATTCTCTTTCTGTTTAAAGGTGACTACTACCATCTTTTTCCCTAGACTACTTGTTCACTGTAGCTTATTATCATTACAAAGTATTATAATGGATTAACTTTTCCATATTGTGTTCATATTGGGAAGGGCATGTTTCAGACAGCACACTGACAAAGTTTTTGAAAAGACATTTATTCCCCCACTTAAAATTACCAGGCAGCTTGTTTTCAAGAATAAAAATCTCTAAATTGCATGTTTGCGAATTCCTCTTTCCTGATAATTAATTTAATATAAAAAAATCAGAAAGAAGAAGAGAGCAGTATCTAATTAATATCTCCTAATGCCCAACTAATGTCAAGCATGACTCCAATTTATAACCGAACTATATTTTTACATTGAAAAATTAAATTACATTTACTGTCAGACTTTGAAATGCCACATTATTTATATTGGCAAACTTTGCAGTCTCTCAGTATATTTATTAACATCCTTTCCACAAGCTGTATATACAATACAGATCACTGCATTCTTCATTTTTTAATCTCTCAAAGTGATATGTACATCTCCTGGAGTAGGATGGAGCTGCCTCCTTGCCAGATATCCAAAAGACCAAATAGAGCCAGCAGTTAATTTGCCCTCCCTTTTGATTCTCCAAGCAAAACAAGGTAACCTTGACATTTCTTTTCCTTCTCTCCCTCCCTCCCTATTTCCCTCTTTCCCTTCATTCCCCTTCTCTCCTGCTCTTTTTTTTTCCTGCACACACCCCCATGCTACACTCTCTGTGCACACATCAACAATTTTGAGCTGTGAAGAGGTTCAATTGCCACCTTAGTGACTCACTTATAATGCACAAATCATTTACTAGGATAGCTTGAGGACATGACAGTGACAGAGAGACATCTGTTGGGTGGATGGGATGCAAAAAAATGAAAAAAAAAAGGAAAGAAAAAAAAAAGAGGGAAAAAAAACCACTAAGGAGGTTATTCACAGCTGGTACATTAGCCATGCTAGCCACTAGGCCACCACTGTGTCCTAGACCTACAGCTTCACTCTCCTCCTTTCTGCCTGCTCTCTGCTGTCAGCTGCCAAAAGATATCTGTTCTCACCCTTTGCTGAATGAAAAGGTGCTAATGCATGACTTCAGGATATGTCAGAACATACAGTACTTACAAGTGTTTGGAGATGCAGCCAACCTGACCATGGGGAAAAGAAATGAGTAACTAAAGAGTGATTTACTTGAAAAAGAGTGACTAGAAAAACAGTGAGGGGGCTATTCCTTTTTTTCTATCTGTGCCAGGCAGGACAGGTTTTTGTCTTCCTGATGCTCATCTGCATTTTTTGTAGAGTACTAAGTATCCTACCAAATGTTCAAAAACTGAGCTGAGTTTTGTTTTGCATACAGTTCTGCACTCACTGAACTTAAAAACACATTGCCAAAGGAAGAAATAGGGAATATCTGGAAGATGCGTGTAAAAACAAACAGCTTTCAGAACTCCTTTTTTTCCTTCTAATTTAAAGAGACAGAAACAAACAGATTGAATAAACTGTAACTAAAAAAATACATTAACTGTTTGCAAAGCAAAAGTGCCGGAGAGCAATAGATACCCAGAGTATCCAGGCAGCAATCTCCTCTCCAGTTACACAAGGTCTGTGGTCTACACTGACTGGCACAAGCTCAACAGGTAGAAGGGAGCAGTGCAGATATTCAGCATGTTAGTACACTTCTGAAGGGTTTATTTTCTCGAAGGATTCTGCTCATCAATGTGGCATTGGGCAATTTTAAATCGACTTAAATTTCTGTGTTACAAACCTTTAAAAAATCTGCAGTGTGCTATGTGGGGACAATTTCTACAATTTGCATGATAAAATAGCCATACCTTGTTCACTTATTTATATAGCATGGCACCAAAAAACCTCACAAACCTAACTAAAAATTCTAGGACAAGGAGAAAATACTAGCTATATTTTGCAGTGAGAGAGATATTTTTTGGTGACAGTAAAGGGATTCTAATATTAAGCCCAGCAGATGTGCAGTTGATGAAAATATTTCAAAAGATATTGCATATCCATGCACTGAAAATCTCCCTACAACACACACTCCTGAAATCGGTACACAGAATAATGGAATGCATTGATCTTTCATACCCGTACAATAAGTTCCCGGTAAGGGTTGAACATTGGAGTGTTGTCCATGGGTTACCTCCAAATTTGATACTTGTGGATTGTGGGCTTGCTGAGGGAGAAGGGGAACAAAGCAGGGAGGAGGGAAGAGTGTCTTTCCTTATTTGAAGAGCAAACCCCAGTTTTCTTGAAAATAAAATGTTTCCTAGTCTTACTAAGTTAAATTGCAAAAAGAAGGAAGTGTTGGCTGACTTTGGTAGGATTCAGTGCCAGAGTTTTGTCTTCCTGGAATTCTTGAGAAAACCAGCCAGAAACATGTATTTTCTGTGGAAGAAGAAAAAATATTTCCCCATTCATCGAATACTGTAAGCTGTTACACATTCAGTAATGTTGGATCTCCTTTAAAATAGAGTAAAAAAAACCCCTAGTTGAGCATAGCTCACATCGATCTCCCTACGCGGTGTGCCATACTTATCTGCACTTTTGAACTATTCCCGAAATTCCTGTTCACTGGCTAAGTTACTCTGCATGTTCAAATTAACAGCAGTGCATGCACAACACATGTATAGATCCACTCCTTTTGTTCATCTGATGAGGTCACACTACTCCCACAACACCAATCATCAATTTGGTCTCAGCCAAAGGGTTGTGGTCAATGGCTCTATGTCTGGATGGAGGCCAGTCTTAAGTGGTGTCCCTCAAGGGTCTGCTTGGGACCGGTGCTCTTCAACATCTTTATCAACAACATAGATGAGGGAATTGAGTGCACCCTCAGCAAATTTGCAGATGACACCAAGCTGAGTGGTGCAGTTGATACAGCAGAGGGAAGGGATGCCATCCAGAGGGACCTGGACAGGCTGGAGAAGTGGGACCAGGAGAACCTACTGAGGTTCAACAAGGCCAAGTGCAAGGTGTTGCACTTGGGCAGGGGAAACCCCAGGTACTTGTACAGACTGGGAGAAGAACTCCTTGAGAGCAGCCCTGCAGAGAAGGACTT